>NC_134457.1:177667931-177745431 GCF_047948215.1 Lycorma delicatula
AACTCTTTAGGTATCTTATTCGGTTGCAATAAAATGTCAAACTAGCTTCAGACGGGTACTCTAAATCAACGGATATAGTAGGCTTTGACGATGATTCTTTTCCTGATCGAAAGAATAATGATTATTATATCTTAGATAAAAATGTCCATAAAGAATAATTTTTTAATGGAAGTTTTATCTAGCAATCGTTAGTTGACAATGATCATGGTCAAATACTAATCTTTTCTTCCCCTGCATATGTATATATAGTAATTTTAGGATGTTAAAAATAACATCCTAAAATAAACATTAAGCTTAAATTTAAGTAATATATAATAATTCTAAAAAATTATCCGCTTTTAAAATATATTTTTACATGTTATTCATTTATGTAATGTTTTGTTTTTCGGGTAATGAGATTATTTAACAAATTTAAGGTTTGGATAAATAACCCGTTTGACTACAGACTTTTCTACAAACAACATTCAATTTTTATTCTGGGTAAAGTTTTTTTTATACAACTTGTCAATGTATATCTTGTCCATTCGGCTGGATCTACATCGGATAATTTCAAGTTTATATACTCAGAAATGCCACTTACAACCACTATATCTCATTTTCTTCTAGGTAAAGCATGTTTTATGGGCGTAGTAATAAAACAGAAAATTTCAATTATCTATCATTTTAATACTTATTTAAGAATTAATTTTAATAGAAAGGTAAAATGAATATGGAAATAACTTTTAATACAAATTAAAATAAGAAATCTTTTTTTAAATGAAGATATTACGCATTTATTTTAGTTTTATTTTACATTTTTTTAATAAATGCTAAATAAATATAAAATATTAATTTCCAGCAAAAGTCATAACATTGTCCCGTATTCTCCCAACTATGAAAATAATTTTTGCAAAGTAATTAATTATTTTATAAGAGATTACAAGAGTAACTTCTGAATTAATAAGATATAATTTAAGGTAAAGTTTTCAAAGTGTTAGTAGCTGAAACTTCCATTGCAATTACCATAATTTTAATACTATCTAAACTTTCATTATATAAACTAATCCTAAATTATAAACCACTTCACTAAGAATCTATAATGATGACATAATAACGTAATAAAATGAATATGAGGTTATTTTCAAATTTTATTTAAGTATTTCTTAACGAAATTATTGTTTTGCTTGCTACCTACATCGGGAGAAATAGTAAAAAATGTTCCTTTTGATTTTTCCTAATGAATTTTGGGATTTAGGATCCCTTCCTCTATTTTAGACGAATCAAATAAACCCTGCTTTCTAAACTCCATGGTAGATAAAAGTGTATTTTTACATTGTTATTCAGGAAAAACTGATATAAGAAAAAAGTTACAGTAGCTACATATTCTCACAAAAAAGCGAAAATTTTATAAGAATTTTGCAATTTCTTTTATCACTACTGTAACTTATAATGAAATATGCTTATTTTATTAAGGCTACATAAACCTATTTTTTTAATGGCTGGCATAGTTTCTTAGCAAAAGGAAAAAAAGACATCCTACAAAAAATTATAAAAACTAGAGTTTATGAAGTTTGCACATTTTTCGTTTTACCTGAACATAGGAAAAGTTATAAAAATATTATTTGTCTATAACGGTTATAAACGTTGAGTTTATTACCTTGAATCTGTGTTTTAATGATTTCACATCACAGATCAACGGATCTACGGATAATATTGGATTGTTGAATATATACATGTAATTTATTATATATAGATGTTAACAGTATGAGATGTAAATTTGGAATGAATAATATTAGAATTAAATACATTGTTATATTATTTATTTAAAATATCAACTGTTAACAGGTCAACTGAATTGTAACAACTTATATGCTATACATGAATAAGAAGGCAGTTTTTTCCATGTTTATAAATAATGAGGCGGAAATGATACATAAGTCTGAATATACTGCCCGCCAAGAATCTTGAAATGATTAATATTGCAATGAACTGCTGTAGTAATAATAAAATTATAAATGAATGTATTATATAATGTAATAAATGAATAAAAATTATTATAATGTTCACACATGGTAATTAGTTTGTAGACCGACTAATAGAGAATGAACAACATAAATATGAAAAAAAAATTAATGTAATATAAATATACAAATTAGATTATGAGTATGATAAAATAATCAACACAATAACAAAAATATTTTGTAGAAGTAAATCAAATGACACTATAATAATAGTAAATATGTAAGTACTTAAATTAATCATATTGTGAGACAAATTAAATGAAATTGTAATAACAATAAATTATGTAAATAATAAACTCAGTCATTAGAGATTGGTAATAGGCGTAAGTTACGCGACCCACTGAGTTGATCTAGTGGTAAACGCGTCTTCCCAAATCAGCTGATTTGAAAGTCCAGAGTTCCAGCATTCAAGTCCTAGTAAAGGCAGTTATTATTACACGGATTTGAGCTGTATATATGAATTCTGAGCTGTACATTAATTGTAAATATTTAGTGTAAATAGTGTCTGAATGTGTTACGTAAATATTGATGTGAATGAGAAGTGTGCTTGTGACCCGGGTGGTGCTGATGTTATGCCTTTAAGTCAATTCCAACACCACCCTGCATGACGGAGGGGGTTTTTAGTGGGTTCCACTGCATAAGGGGTGAACCCCATACACCTAGTATGTACGGGCTGATGGGCGTTTGATTCAGGCAAATTTTCCCACTTCCTACGGAAAAAAAAAGATCGTAGATACCGGTGTTCTTTCGTGGTTGGGTTTCAATTAACCACACATCTTAGGAATGGTCAAACTGAGACTGTACAAGACTACACTTCATTTACACTCTTACATATCACCCTCATTCATCCTCTTAAGTAATAGCTGAACGATAAGTCCCGAAGGCTAAACAGGAAAAAGAAAGTAAGGTATGCCTTTCTTTTTTTTCAGATCTATAACCTGTGCATAAGTTATGACTTATGCACAGGTCTTAGACCTGTACTTGCCATGACAAATCTGTTCTTCGTTTGAATGTTTTGATTGTGGTCTTATATATTGATAAGGATTACCTTTATTATTACTCTCCATATTATTATTGTTAGTATTTTTAATGCTGTTTTGATAATCGGGATTCTGTTGCCCTTGTGAACAAGGTAACTCATTTAAATTTATATTAATTTTTTTTTTTTTCAATTCTATTAACCACCTCGAGGGTAACCGGCATCAGTTTTCAGCACTACCTAATAGTTATACCCGGTGTGACGTGGAAGCAGAGTGCTCCACCCTAGCTTAGCCCCATTCTGAGGCCCCTATCGGAGTCTTCCGTGCTTCATCAAGACATTCTAACCTCCTCTTCTGGGTGGTCAAAATGCCTCTCCACAGGGATTAATTAAAGTTAAGATTCGTTTTTAGTATACGCGATTTCCTTTGTTGTGAATTGAAGGTTTTCGTTGGCATCCGTAGGTTTTTATAAAGTCAAGTCGTTATTTTTAAGGGTTATAAAAGAATCTTCCCTTTTCAGATACCGTATATATTTATGCTTCGATTGAGGAATATTCTCATGAGATAACTTACGTGATAGATTTTGATAAATACTGTCATCTCGTTGCGAAAGATAGTTATGATTATCATTGATATTTGAATGATATTGTTTATTCTTAGGATATTGTTTATTATTATTATTATTATTATTGTATAATTGTTTGATCGATACTCTTTGTTATGGTTTCTCACTAACAAAATATCTTTCGAAGGTCGTCGACCTTTGTAATATCATCTGGATTTGTTGATGCCCAGAATAGCACGAATCATGTTTTTTTTTTAACTTTCCTTCGATTAATTTTTTCTGTTGTTATTGATCTGTTCCAATTTACCTCTGTGACTGATTGTTAGATAAACAATAAATATTAATTTCAGAGTTATTACTTTCTAATTTAGAATCATTAAATTTGTCCAGATGAATGAATGTATTGTGTTTCTTAGCACAAATCTTACATTGACTTTTTGAATAACATTGATTGGTGGAAGGCCTTTACGCAGACAATTAGAACAACAATTAGTATTTTCCAAAAAGTCTTTTCCAAATGTCTTTATCAATGGACAAGTTTAAAAATTTCTTACACTGTTATAAATAATGATTTGAGTTACAATACAAAACAATGGGAAAACATTGATTAAATCTAAGTTAAATTTAGCATAATCTAACAATATGTTCTTTATATTGTTTATTAAGCTTTAAATAAAGCATTTGGTTATATTTTATAAAGATGTTCCTTGGGTTCGTTATCTGTATTCAATTGCATGTTTGAGGTAGATGGATTAATATTTTATAAAAGTTGTCTGGAATTAAGAAATTCTAAGAAATCTGTAAAGATGGGAAATCTTTGATTTGACAACCTTGCTTTTCACAACCTTGAGGTGCTATAATCCAATTTATAAATTAAAAATTGGGTTACTGTAAATTCATATGTATTAACACCTTTGAGGAAATTACATTAATAAAGTTAGACAAAGTTTCTACAGATTCCTTTTGTATAGATCTGATTTTAAAATGCGTTCAGCATTGTCAAAAGCAATAATTATATATTTCTTGTCAAACTGTACTTTTAATAATTCAACAACAACAAAATAATTTTAATTTATTATTGGGAGATCATTAAAGATAGCTAGAGCTTCATTCTTTAAAGAAGAATGTAGATAGTGTAATTTTTGGATATTAGATTATCATTTCCGTTATGTACTAAATAAATAAATATATTAAAATAATGTTGGCATTCTAAGACATTATCTTTAAATATGGGTATATTTATAGGTTGTAACTGAGTTTGTTTAGATGATTTTCGATTAGTATTATTGATAAAATGTTCCAATTTAGATTCTATAATACACAAGTCTTCTTCGATTAGTATGCGATTTGAATCTAAAACCTCTTCATTAAATTTCAATTCAATTTCTGATTCAATAGTGCCATATTTGCTTCGAAATTCAATAAGATTTCTTAATTTACAAGGTGAGAATATCACCTAATGAGAAATCATAATTGTGAATAAATGTGTCAATCCTGGTAATGTTGGCCTTTATTAACCCTGTTTGTCTAATAAATTGTTCCCTATCCATAATGATAATAGTAATAATAATATGAATTATTAATAATGTAAATTAAATGTGAAATTAGTTAATAGAGATTGCAATAATGATTTAGATATAGTTGTTACGATCCCTGGTCGTATGAGGTTTGTTGTAAATGAAGGGTCTTGAAATTGCAGATTATGGTAATGGAGATTATAATTGTATTTCAAATGATATATTGATTTCAAATGATGATTCTTCAAGTTGCATGTTATATGTTGATATCCGCAGTCGGAACAAAAAAATATATGATTCTTGAAATCTCTGATGATATCCACAGCCGGAGGACCAAAAGAATACATGAAAATGTTTACGATGGAATAATATCCGCCTTGCCTAGGGTAATTATTCTATGTAATTACAGCTGGTTCAATTAATAAAGAAATATAGACATTTAATACTTTGTAATTATGTATGATACTTTAATATTTGAATGAACATGTATAAAATTATGTATGTATGTTGTACATGAATATATAATATGTTCTTTAATGAATCCATAAATGATGCATTTTTAAATAAAATGTAATTTACTGTATATAGATCTTTACAGTACGAGTTGTAAAATTGGAATAAATAATCTTAGAATTATATACATTGTTGTATTATTTATATAAAATATCAGCTATTAACATTCCAACTGAATTGTAACAACTTTTATATTATACATGAATAAGAAGAAGACAGATTTTTTTTTGTCTATAAAGGATGAGAGGAAATGATACATAAGTCTGAACAGCAGATCAGAAGTGTAGATCAGGATCAAAACCGTTCCCAGAAATGAGTTATGCAAAACCCTCGAGTTGTTGTAGAAAAACTCTGATACCTTTTGATGTAATTAACGCGCGAGAAGCGACCATCTAGATACCTGAGTAGAATTAAAAAGTACGGTTGTGGTAGGCACGACTTCAATTTTAAAGAAGACCAGGTATCCAAACTTTTTCAAATGCTTGGTCTATGCCCAAAAAGGCCGCCGAACAATACTGTCTCTCTTCCAGACAACTGACGATAACACTAGTAATTCTGTGGGGTTGTTCCACAGTTAAGTGACCACCCCTAAAGCCAAACTGATGGTCGGGTATCACTCCTTCGCCTTCGAACATTGGCCAAAATCTGCTCAGGAACAGCTTCTCAAAGATCTCAGATAAAACCAGTACCTGGCTTATAGGACTATACGAAGACACCTCCTGCGAAGGCTTCTCAGGTTTCAAGACCATCGTTATTTGCGACAGCTTCCATTCCGAAGGGTATTGAGTTATCCAAAGGATCGCAATAAATATATCCCGTATGTAAGAAACAGCCCGAGACGATAGTGAAGATATCATCTTATTTCGCCTTGCGGCTTGGTCCAGAACTACTGGTTTCACATTTTCATCCGACAAAACGATATGTGTAGTCTTTTCTCGGCTACAAAACCCTTCTATACCGCAGGTTTTTCTAAACAAAGAGCTTATTGCTGTCTCTCCTTACGTCAAGTTTCTAGGTTTATTTTTTGATAGCCGTCTTACTTGGGTCAAACATATAAAGGAATTAAGGACAAAGTGTTCCAAACTTTTAGATATGATGCGGGTCCCTAGTAACACCAATTGGGAAGACGATCGGTCATGTCTTACGTTTTTACTATTCCCTTGTTCGTTCCCGTTTGGATTATGGTTGTGTCGCCTACTCTTCAGCTCGTCAAACCGTGCTTAAAATGCTGGACGGTGTACATCATGCTTTTCTTCGGCTTGCCACAGGTGTGTTTAGGTCAAGCCCTATCGCAGGCTTACTTGTGGACTGTGGCGAGCCATCACTTTGGGATAGACGAGACCAGCTTTTGTTGTCTTACTTTGCCCGTCTCATAGGACAGCCAAAAAACTCGCCATTTGACCCAGTTCTTAGAAATCCTAATTTAAGGAAGTATGAGGACCATCCACGCTGTACTTCACCTGCAAGTGTCTGTACCCGACATCTGCTGCACCATATAAATGTTGACACTCCGTCGTTCTTTCCATCATGTCCGTGCTCATATCCTCCTTGGAGAATAAACCTTGTAAATTTTATATTTGACCTTACATCGTACGATAAATAATCAACACCACCTACTATTTTCCGGCAAATGTTTCAGTATCTTCTCACCAAGATGAACCCAGACGCGATGATATACACTGATGGGTCGAAACAATACGATACCGTTGGTTGTGCTTTTCTTGTCAATGAAAGAACTTATATGTTTGGCCTACCCGGTATTATGAGTGTGTTCACCGCTGAACTACTCGCTATAACTAAGGCCCTAAATATGATTACCCCTAAATATAGAAACATTCTTATTTGCAGTGACTCGTGTAGTGCTCTCCAGGCGTTAAAAAACTTCTATTCCAGGCATCCTGTCGTCATTGAAATTTACGATGCAATCGCTGAGTTAGGTAATCGTAACACAGAAGTAAGTTTTTGCTGGGTCCCTAGCCACGAAGGGATTTCAGGTAACGAACAAGCAGATTATGCTGCAAAAGCAGCGTGTATTCAACCTCCTATCACCACTCGAGTTACTACCTTTGATTTTATTAATCGTGTAAAACACGATTATCGACTACCGTCGATAATAAACTCCGATGGATTAAAGATTTAGTGTTGCCATGGGGCTCTTCTTGTAGAAAATTTCGTCGTGAGGAAGTGGTCCTCTGCCGGTTACGAATAGGACATACGAGGATCACACACGAATACCTAATGTCAGGAGAAGTCCCGCCCCTATGCACACGATGCAACTGCCACACTGACTGTGCACCACATTCTCGTTGACTGCATTTGTATGCGGCGTTGCGTCGTAAGTTTAATCTACCTAGAAATATCCGTGATATCTTGTACAATAATAACAGAATTCTGGACCGGATATTTCTGTTTTTGCATAGTGCAAAGTTACTGCAAAAAGTTTAATATTATCATATATATTTTTATGCTAGAAGAGTTGTTGGTAATTTTTAACCATTACTTCCAATTTTGATTTTTTTTGTTCTATGTCTTTAATTTTATTATCCAGAAAGGGAGCCTTTTGCACAACCCATCGGAATTAGGTATTTTTTATATAGTTTTTTATTCGATTATTTTAACATTTATATTTTAAAGACTTCGTAGTTTTTACTTTACCTTCTTGACTCTTGTTTTAATACATTTTTTTTACATTATATGATTAATATTAATTTTACACCTTATAAGTTTTATTATTTTGGAGTTATTTTACCCTTTTATTAATGTAATTTCGGGCGATAATGCCCAGGCGTTTTTCGCCCGCAAAAAAAAAAAATCAAAGGCAGACAAAGGAATCGAGTTAGTTAAGATCTCACTAACTTTCTCCTCAATACCACCGTGCATTTCATGCGGCCGAATTACCTTTCCTAAGTGCTCAGTGAAAAACATGGCCTTTTGGCATTTGTCACAGGTTCACCCATCAACCGTCTTCAACGGCGGAAAAGATATTGGCGGCCGCTTATTTTATTTTTGAATTACAAAAAATGAAAAATGATTCAAGAATACAAAATATCTGAAAAAGAATTAAATAAGTGGTACGCAATGTGCATGAGTTGAAAAAAATAAAATAAAGGTCAGGGCGGTCAGGGCGAGCGCATTGAGCGCTTTCCGTCTAACAAGGGGTCTCTGCCTCCTTGGTCCCCTTGCCATCATTTAACACATGCTTGTGAGAATAATAATGAAAAATAAAAATCTGTTCAATTTATAAAAGCTATCATTGTATTGTAATTTCTTCATATTATGTGTTTGTTCAGTACAGAACCCGAAATTTTAAGTGATCTGAAGAATGTGGTTTTCAAAATAGTCGGCCTAACCAATCAGGATGCCGAATTTTTATATTTTTAGTCAATTAACCGGAAATGGGTGCAGTCAGTCGTGTCAAACATGCAGTAACGATGATAGCGGGTGTGTTGGATGAACAGCCGCGCTGTATCCCGTTGCACCCGTTACAAATTGACATTCAAAAAATCCAAAAATGGTATTTGGATATTTATCTGAAAAGTGATAGATATAAGCAAGCCCATATCTAGTTTTGTATAGTCGGAAATTGGAATAATTTGCAATCATTATTCCAACATTTTTACCTTTCTTCATCTCTTTACAGGTGAAATTAAAAAATTCTAGAAATCGAGTTTTAGATAATCACATGATTACACTCACCAAAAATCAAGTGGATAACTTTCTTTATTACCGAAAGATTAAAATAAATATAGTAAATTTCATTATAACATTGAAATTTACTATTTGGAATTTCAAAAAATTCTTTCTTAGAGTCACTTACACCTTTAAACGCGTATACAAATTTTCATCAATTTATCATTAGTTTGCTGTTTGCTTGGCGTTGATTATAATCACTCACAACATGTTGTATATTGAACGTTCCACGGATATTGAAGGTACTACAATTCAATATATCGATTCATAATTAATACCAGAGAAAGGATATTGAAGGTTCAGATATTATTCATCATTGGAATTGGGTTTGCAACAATTCATATTATCAGGTGACTGAATCATAACAACTTCATATATTAAGGAGTAAGAAAAAAGCAGTTAATTTAATTAATATATAAGAAATGATTTGAATCTTAACATTAGCAGTCAACCTAAATATGGAATTTTATATATAATTAAAGGTACCTGGAAGAAAACAGACAAAACACGCGATGTATTACGAGATTGTGTATATTACTAATAAATTGCTTAATATTCAAATTACTCAATATTTAGTTATTTGTCATTTTTACCTAACAACATTTCTAAAAACCACTTACCAAACCTTTTTTATATGTTTCAAGTACTTGAACACCAAGTACTTTCGGATATCTTCAGGAACTCAAAAAACTTTTACATTATTGTTAAAAAAAAAAACTAAAACTAATTCATCGTATGTAAGTCGTAATGTAAAATGTAAGAATGTACAACAGTGGTCGTCATGATTTAAGAATAATTATGTCGATTTAGCGTCCAGTGAGAATAAAAGTTTCCACCGTTATTTCTCTACCTAGACTGCGTGCTGCATTACAAAAAAAAATATAGAACTTAATCATTTAAAAATAATAATAATAAAAATATTGCACCTAATTTAATTAACAAAGTCAAATTCCAATCTAGCTTGAATTTTAATGAGATAAGGAAAGAATGTAATGTATTTGGATAATCCTAAAACTTGTACGTTGAATGAAATCATCTAATAAAATTAAGGTAGAAATATTTTAATTTTTTCCTTTCATTAATTAATTTTAAGTAGGAAATGATTTTGTCTAATGAATCAGATTTTTCATTGTGGTGATTAAAAAAGTAAGTAGAACTTTTTCACTTAATAGATTAAACATAGTGATAAATTACTAAATAAATCTGGTGAAAAGAAAAATAATTTGACATACATACATTTATTTACATAAATCATTCTGATTCATTAGGCGTACATCGTTACTGCAATAATCTGACAACTGACTATATAAATTTACATTAAAAAATTTCATCTTGTCACAATTTGTAACGGCTAGCTAAAAGTTTGATACTTTTAACTGTAATATAATTAATGTACCTTTCGAAAACCTTCGTTCATATAGTACCAATAAGTTTCACGTACGTTGAAACTCGCTCTCTTATTTGTAAAAATTAATTAATATTTTTTTTATTATCTATAATTATATATTTTATTTTTGTTTATAAATACGAGTAGTTCTACGTAATATTATCTTCAATTCATATGTCATCAATTTTATACATACAGAGAAAGAGAGAGGGAAAGAGAGACGCTAGCTATAATTACAATTTAAACTTCTTTGCTTGCTATCTGATATTATTGTGTATTATCATGTGAGCTTATTTAAAATGCAAAATATCTTTTGATTTATTATAATGTTACTAGATGACTGTGTGGAGTAATGATAATGCATGAGAATAATTATAGTCTAAATAGATTCAAATTTTATTAGTCTAAATTAGTCTAAATAGAATTCAAATTTTAAGTCTAATATGCGTTCGGTAGACGACTCAAAACATACAGCACTTGGAAATAGAACCTTCATAAAAATCTTTATAATCGTAATTTAGTAAAGAATTATGCTTTAAGATGTTTTCCCTTTTTCAGTTTTTTAATATAACAATCAATTTTAAAAATAGAAAACAATCACGTGAAATAACTAATCGCTTGAACTTTGAATAGAGTTTAATCCACTTAAATACAATCTTATATAAATTTATGTACAAAACGTTTTATTGATTAGAAAACATTGCATATTGATGTATATTTCATAAATACATATATAAAGCAGATTTTCTATCTATGTGACTATCTATTATTACCGAATGTTAACCAAATTTAAGAACCGAGGATTTTATTTTACATTGTATTACTTGAACTGTGATAGATTGTTGGCTAAATTTAATTGGATAATGTAAAATTTGATGAGAATTACGGGTTAATTAGAGGTTAATCTCTAAGCTCGGATTATGGTTTACAGTATTATTTCCTTTGTAACATTTCAAGATCATCTTCAGGAAGAAATAATTGCGTAGTTACAGTGAGTATAAGTAAAATGAAGTTTAAAACTATTTTTTTTCCTTTTTTTAACTCCTCTGAAAATACTGTTATAAACAAACGGAAAGAGATACTGAATCAAATTTTTGTTATTAGATGAATGATATAATTTTTCATAGTCAAGAACACAGCGCAACTGAACTGTTTAATCCTTTATAGAACACATATTTTTAATAGAGAAATACCGTCAAACTTTATGCAGTAGGCACTTTTTTTAAATTGTTATCAAGCGTAAAAAAATTTAAAAAAAATTATTTTGTTATTACAAGCAGGAATGTTGTTCTGTTATATTAAAAAATATGACATACGCCGTGGAGAGGTCATGTACTGGTGAAGAAGAAACAGATTGATCAGAAATTCAAGCGTATGTATTGGCTAATGGGTAGGTGTTCTCAGTTATCTCTCTCTAACAAGGTTCTTCTACGTAAGATCTTCATAAAACCAATACGGACGAATCGGATTCAGCTGTTTGGGACCACTAGTGACAGCATTGTTAAAATGATCCGAAGGTCACAGAGCAAGATATTGAGGAAGTGTTCTAACCGCATTGATTCGTCAGGAATTCTGAAATATATGATACCTGGGGATCCCACAAGTTCGGGATGAAATTGACAGTTTCAATTCTAAATAAATTTCTAAGCTAAATAGACATGTAAATCCCTCTGATTTGAACCTGCTAGACAACGATGATGACATCAGTCAATTGAAAAGGGTTCATGCGCTAGACCTTAGTAATGTTCTTTAAAGATACTCTGATTTTATTCCGGTACTGTTTGTTGTTTACTAATTTTTACTTTTTGTTTATAGTTGTTCTAATTATTATTTTTGTTGTTTGAAGCTATTATTGTTTAACACTGTTTTCATTCGTTCGTTTATCTACCTGTTTTTATCTTCTATTTGATAAAAAATATCACATGCGAATTGAATGTGTTGGACACATGTGATCTATAGATCGGACAAGTTATAGAACCCCCAGTTGAATTCTAAGTCTTGGCGAGTGCGGTTGGGTTTTACAGCGCTCCGTGTTTTGTTATTACTGAAGGCTTCTGTTATTATGTTTGTTGTTAATTTATTAGTTGTTTTTGATAAATTGTTTTGTTCGGCATTTTAGTATTTTTACATTAATTTAGCCGTAGACTGGCCGGGTAACCATCTTCGCTATTTAGGTTACCTTGTTTTTTTGTTAATTGTGTTAACTGTTTGTTTTACGTATTTAATTAATTGTTTCATAGTTTTAGGCGCTCGTTTCGGCGTTTTGTTTTTAATTTGGTGTTTTGTAGTGTTAATATAAGTTTATTAGTGTATATTTTGTACATAACTACGGTTGTTACGTGGTATTTACACATTGCTAAAACTTTGTTTAAATTTTGACTTTTGTTTATTTTTTGTTTTTATTTTGCTCAAATTCGTCTATAAACTGATTAATTTGGGAGCCTTTCACTCTTTCTTAGTGTTTTTGGATTAATATCTGTGACTCTTTAACGTTTACTGTGAGATAGCCTACGGTTGCCAAGACTTGTTTATCTCGGTAGCCAAGTGCCCCGTCATTACTTTTATGTTTTGTGTTTTTGTGTCTTTTGGTCAATGACCGCTCCAAGGGGGTCAAGAGGAAAGCCGCTATCCACGACAAGGGCTTTTCCGCTTCGACCGGGAGGCGGAGTCAGCGTAGAAGGTTGACTCGCACGCCTCGGGAGGAGGTTTTCGGGACGAGCGAGATCGACAGAACCGTAATTTTGGACGTGAAGACTCTGAAGACACTTGAGGCCTACCGCTTGGAGGCGAAACAGAGAGAAGAGAAGTTCCTAACTACGGTGACCAGACGGCTACAATCATCAGCCTCCACATCGCCGTTGCTAGTGAAGACACCAGTTATTATGAAGTGAATTACCCGCCATTGTTGTCTCCTTCCCGTGGAAGGGGACGAGAAAAAGTAGCGGGCCGATAGTGATGAGCCGCTTGCAACTACAGGAGCGGCGGAAGAGATTGAAGAGGAAGGAGATCACGAAGTCGTAGAGGTCAGTGAAATAGAAGGGGTACTGTGCTGTATAGATAGACTGACGCAACTTTATATTCAAATGTAAACACGAACATCCAAATTAAGGAGTGTTCCAAGGAACTGGCTTATCATGCGTAACCTATCAACGGTCTTCGAGATGTCTGTTAAGAATTCCCTGCACAGAAGAGCAAGGTCACGCAGAAGCCTATAGTGGGAGGCCGGGGTGATCGGAGGCCCTCAAGTGACTGAATGGAAGTGCAGCAATTGGAGGTAGCCACGCAGATGTTGCCTGAAGTCCCTAACCAGGATGCTTTGTGGACGATTGGGCGCGGTGGTTTCCAGCGAGCGCTGGAAGATGGTGTCTACCAGGTGGACTTGCAACAGTTGGTTCGTAGGAGTTAGCCAAAAAAGGTATTCCACTGCGCTAAGCTCTTGACCAACATTGATGGGCAGGATGAGGTTTCTAAGGTGTGGATGTTCGACTTGAGGGTAGATGTAAGTCACCCTCACTACTCCCTTGCCCTGAAGCAGGTGCCTTGGGTCAAGCGCCTGGCACGAGATGATAAACTTCAAGCGAGACGGGTTCTCATCGTAAAGTCGAGTACAGCTGATTTATCCGGGGCGGCTATTACTATTGGACGAACCGGTTTTGATATAGTCGTGGACTTGGCTAAGGGTGAGGAAGGAGTGGCTCGCAACCTTATGAAGGCGATCCGCGAACTCGTGGAGGTGGACCGTGAAGTTTGTTTCTGCAGACCGCAGAAATGGGCGATATTTGTATCTGCTAATGTAATACACCACCAGGAAGTGTGCTGGGAAGCGGTTGTGTTGAAGGTGGAAGTAAGGTCGTATGCCACGCATACGACCAGATCAAAATTTGTGTGCCGCCAGTGGAGAGTGCAGTCCTCTCTACACGTCAAGGCCAGGTGGAGGATTTCCATATCTGAGTGTGCGCCGAAGGGGGCGCCGTCGAAGAACTCAGTTGAGTGGTTTCGGAGAAGGTAGAGGACATCACAAGATGTTGGCGGGAGGGGTGGTTGGTGGGTCCACGTCCAAACCAAAAAAAAAAAAAAATGCGAGCGATCTTTGCCGGGTGACAGGGAAGGCGTTGACGCTGATTATTTTCACAGGTTCAACGTCACAGGTGGTAACTAGGCCCGTGCCACCCATCCTTGCCAACAAGCTGTTGGCTGACGGTCGGGTACGTATAGGATGGGGTATGGGACCCCATATGTATGGGATCCCTTTTTAGGGTCCCCTTATTGGTATTTTTTACAGGCTAAATTAAAAATACTCGAAGGTTTTCGTAAAAACCTTTTTTAGAATGGAAAATACGAAACTTAATAGTAGTATAGAAAATTTATAAAAATTCATATATTCACATTTTATTTCAACCGGTGCAATGTAATAATAGATATTTTTTTTATATTCTAATATAAGTAAAACGGCTATCAGAAAATTCACTAAAAAGTAAATAAAAACAATTTAATTGTTCTTTTAATAGTTTTCGCGTAGGCACCAACTAAAATTTGCAAAATTTAAATAACTTACAAACTCTTTTTTGCTCCAATTTAAAAAAGTTTAAGTGTGAAAAACTCAAATAAGTCATCCTATTATTAGTAAATTTTTATGCAGGTTTTAATATATGTTTTTGAAATATAAATATATATTTTTTTTTGTTTTTCTGTCTCAAAGTAAAATTTACGTTCGATGGAAGCTTCTATATTCGTGACTGTATGTGATCTGAAACACTAACTATTGTAAATTAAAATAGGTGTTATAATAATTTATGGTTTCATTTATTTTTTAATTATGTTTTATTTGGTGTGAAGTACACTTATTTTTTTCATATTTATGAGTGTACTTAATTTATTCTTTTAACTTTAATTAGTAATTGATGACAATTTTTTTTTTTTTTTTTTTTAAGTAAGATTATTATAATTTATGCAGTATGCAAGTCTCTGATTTAGTCAATTTTCTTTTCTGTCGTGAAATTATAAAATAACTTATATTATCTGTTACCTTACGTCTTACCATTATAAGGAACAGTTTCATTTAAAATTATTATTAGTTTACTCTGGTAGACTGAGATTGCTGTACTCAGTTTCTAGTTTACTTTAGTTTAAGCTCTAACAATAACAATGTGTGAACCTCTAAAATCAGTCAAGAACTGGAATGCGTTCGTAGCCAAGTGAAAAGTTTTAATGACAAAGTTTCAATGAAGTTGTTTGTTAGGAAACGTGAGATATCTCAAGTGATCTTTGTTTTCTGAAAAGTTTTTCTTTTAATTATCATCATAAGCAGTTTGAAAGTATCAATAAACAATACAAAACGGTTTTTATATTAGTAAATTTTAATTTAATTCCTGTTAATTAAAATTTACGAATGGTTTCTGATTTTTGTTTTCAAAGGTTCAACTTTTATCTACTTACGTGTTTTTCAATTTTAACGAAAAAGAATTCAATTATCACGATTAAATAGTTAAATTAAGACATTTTCATTTTTTCATCTATCCCTATAATCTCATGTTACGTTAATTTTCCCATTTTATCTTTTAAAATATTTCAGAGTTTGAGAACTTGGAATTTCTGTTTTGGTGTAAAAAAGATATATTTTGATTATGAAAGAGAATTATTTTGATTATGAAGAAATGTGAAAAAAGAAAAATAGCTTCTACAGCTAGTTTTTTTTTACATATTTTGATTTCATACTTAGATTTATTTTTCCTAGGAAACCATTGCGCTCCAATATTTTGTCGCTCACAAAACAACAGATTTCATAATAAACATTAAAAAATAGGACATCAGAAAATTTACAAAAAATTTAATAACTTTTAATAAGAGTTTTCGAGTAGGTACCAAAGTAAAATTTAAATAACTTACAATCTTTTTTTTTTGCTCCAAATTATACAAGTCGAACTGTAAGGAATAATGAAAAACGTCATGCTTTGATGTAAGTAGCTTTTATTACACGGGTAATAAAAGCTACTACTATTAGTAGCTTTCTATGGAAGTTTTAATATATATATATTTTAAATATTCTAATTTAAAAAATGAATTCGCTTACAAGAATACGACCATTTTTTTTTTTTTTAAAGAAACTTTCCGTGGATTTAAAATGACAAAAAAATACATTCTGATAAATATCAAAGAAATACTGAGAAACAACATAAAGTAGCTGCTAAAGAAAATAAATATTCTTTTAAAAGCAATATTATTTATTAATGTATTATTTTAACTCTCCCAACTCATTTTCTTGAATTGGGTAAAGAATGGAATTAATTTAATAGTATTACGTTGTAATAATTCAACACGTAGCAGTGGTGAAAAAATTTGAAAATATTTAAAATCATCAATATAAATAAAATAATTTTTCATTTAAATAACCTTCCACTTAATTTCTAAAAGGATAAACTGATACCGGAAACACAAAAGAACCTTCTTTATATAACAAAAAAAAGAGTGAATTAATGTTGGCTTAAATAAGGCTTGAATTTACTAATATAATTGCGGAGTCAGCAATAACAAAGTACAGATCAGGCAAGAGTCAAAATCACTCTAACTCTACTAAATCATAACAGCATTATTTAATTCGGATATAATTACAACGGATAATTTGATAACCTACTCCATAATTTAAATTTGGTTTACAAAGATAAGTGCACCTTACCTAAAATTATATTAAATTACTTTGTATTTATGATTTTGTATACATTTTTATTTTCTTTGGTTATGATTTTAAATTACGTTTCATCTAAGAATATACATTTTTCTTTTTTACTGTTATGATAATATTAATTACCCAAAAATTTACTCAAAACTAGGTTAAAGTGTTACACAAAAATAAAGTTACCGATCAGTATCTCTCTAATTTACACGATATTCCAATTCCATCTCAGGGCATTTTTCTTCATTAAATATTTTTTTTTTTGAAATCGTAAAAAAATTACATTTAAATATCTTTTGAAGTAGTACACAGTTTTTAAATGCAAGATGTAAAAAAAACGTCAGAACTTGCTCAACGATTTTATCATAATGAGATTTTCTCATTTTTATAGTGTCACGATGTTAGTTTACTTAGCTTTATTTTCATCAACTTGTAAATTAGTTTTAAACTACGTTACATCTTTTTATTACTTTTATTTTAGTTTTAAATGTAGAATAGAAAAAAAAAACAGTTGAATGCAAGAACTAATTATTTTTATTTTTTTATTAAAAAAAATTTATTTAATCTTTTATTTAAAAAATAAAATAATTTTTAAATAAAAGAACACTAGGTTTATTTAAATTATTTATTACCTTTTAAATCAGTTAATTATTTTTGTTAGAATCTAAGTTATTTTAAAACTTTATTCCTTAAATATACTTTTTACTTTATATTCTAAACGCAAAAAGTATTAAATAAATTTACTACATTTATAATGTGATAAATTATTAATTTTTTTAATTCTCTTTTTAATTTTGCTTTATTAAAATTCTTAACTCTTTTAAATATCGTCAAACCGACAGTGTAAATAATTTTATTTTCCTCTTTCACTTTAAATTTTGTTCCTTATCTATAATAAAAAGTAATGTTCCACTTGCTTTTATATTCCTTTTTTTATAGTATTTTTCCTTTAATTTTATCGTTTTAGATTAATTCATTTGAAGAATTTTCTTTGAAGAAAAAACTTATTATTTTTCTTATTATGCCTATAATGCTCCTCAAAAATCTGTATACTTGATTATAGATTATAAATAGGTCTAAGCGAATGTTAAACTGAGCATTCCTGAGTTAGTTTCAATAATTAAAATCTATTTTATTTTATTAATTTTTTTGTTCTACGGGCATCAACTGCTATGATCGTTAGCCTAATGGGAATTTGTCCGATCCAGATCCTTCGGATGAAAGATCGAGACGCAACCAACACGACACAGAGATTGGCTAAACTTAATTTTGTATATTCAGATATATATATATATATATATATACTAGCTGGTTACTCGTCGCGGCCTCGCCCACGCGATACTTGAATTTTAAACATATTTATTGAAAGTTTTGGAGTGATGCTTTTTCTTATTAAGAAAAATAGATAACAAAACTCCTGTTATTATCACATATAATCATCATTCATCATTATAGTTACTTGCGGGCTCCCCCAAAAAAATCTACCCTTTTTTTCCATCCAAGCCCTCACAATGAAAAGCAAGTGCTCGGAATAGGCATGCACCATCTCCGTTGATAGATTTAACTGTTTGGGCTATTAACGTGTCGTTGACAGTTGTCTGTACAATTGACATGTTTATTCACTTTTTGAAACACTGCACTAACCTGTTGACTCGTAAAATATCATGACTTCTTTTTTCTTAAATGTTTATAAACGATCGGTAGGAAGAAGCAACACCAATAACAGCCAGAAGAAAGAACATGCTTACATGATAATACCCGTCTAAAAATCATATGATTTTTTCTTAAATGTTTATTAACAATAAATAACAACATTAATAATAAATTTAACTTAAATTAAATTATTAATCAATTTTACTACCGTAATCCATTTATTCCATATCGATTGATCTTAAAACACAAATACGATAAGACATAAATAAATGGATACTGAAAATACAATTCGATTATTCATTTGAATCCCTTAAAATCATTTATTTGAAACCTAAAATCAAAATTTCGCAAAATCCTTTCGTAGTGCACGCCTAATTAAAGATACGAAGATACCCTGAACATTTTAATTCTCTACCTATAATAATTTTGGCTGTACGTTGAATATGAATCCCTCAGTGAGGAGATTCTCTTTTATATATAGAGAAAAGATATCTACACAAGAATATAAAATACATACCTCTACCTCTATTGTATGTTATAATATACTCGTATATATATATATATTTATATCTATCTATATAGGATTGAATATATATAGATAGATAGATAGATATTATTTACTGAAAGGATTCATACTTTTTTTAAAATTGATACTTATTTTATACAGAAAAAAAAAATTCTATATGATAATCATTCTCACTGAAATTAAAAATCTAAACGTAACGTAAAGAATTAGGAGAAAATAAGAAATACATTTAATACCACGTACTCACAAATTCTGATGTAAATTTTTCAGAGACCTCACTTCACTCAGTCAGTTAAAAATGAATTAAGTAACGTGAAAAAGTTAATTTAACTAATTGGACACATAAGTCCATGTACATTAAAGATTTATAAAATCAAAATTAGTCACATTATTTCACAAAGTGGTTACAGTTCCAATTATTATAGATTTCAATTCTCAGTAATGATTTATAAAAAAAAAAAATTATTTACTTTTTAGAATATATTTTGAATCTTTTGAGCTCCGTTCCAAAGTAGAAACAAATAACCACTAACAACTTAGTGCAAACAGTTTATTTGTTTTTAATTTTATCACATAAAACAGAAATTAAAATTAACAATAAAACAACGCTGCTAGTTATGGCATAAAACGAATAAAACTACAAAAATATTTTCAGCGAATAATTTTTCTAGTCAAATAAACATCGTTATAAACATCGGCTCATCGTTAGGAAACTACGTTTGCAAAAATTAATAGGCGAAAGACTTTCGTTTTTATAAAAGTAAAGAAAATATATCAGAGTAAATACATAAAGAAACTATTAAATTGTTGAATACTTTATGACTTTTTTTTTAAATTAACAGCCATGTTAACAACCATAATTGTAATAGTTGTTGGTAACCTAACTGGTTTTCACCGGTTCTGAAAAAGGCATAATTATTCTCAAGTCTTTTAAGCTTCACATGCCAGGAAAGTGATGAAGAAAGGTAAAGTTAAGACTGAAGTGGTTTCTCTTTTTTACTGAGAAATTAGCATGTCTAAAACGTCAACCTAATTGCCACAAGAATTATCTATCTGTATTGTGAACTTCTTAAGTATTAGAGAAAACAACAGTGGTTGGTGCCACTAATTTTCGAAGTATTTCACATGATTATTTCTATGAAATTCCTTCGTGTCATAAGACAATAAATTATGTAAATTGCTTTAATTCCGTTAATAAAATATTAATTGTAAATGGAATTTCATTGAGACACCTTGACTACTTTTTTATTAATTAAAATATCACTGAAAACAACTCAATTCTTATAGGTGATATATAGCGCGGATTTTTTTAACAAAATATTTCTAAATGGTAACGCAATTTTTTTGCGGTATTCACTAGCTGCTTTATTACTCAGTTAAAAATTAAGAAAGATTTTTCTTTATCTTTCTTACTTTCTCTATCTTTATCTTCTTTTTTTAGCTATCTTTTTGGTTGTTCTGCTGTATATTTTACTAATCAAAGTAAAAATACTCTCTCGTTTCCTAGCAATAGTAATTATCTGAAGCCCTTTGCTTTCTTGTATTAACGTTTTTCTCTGATGTTACTTGACTTTGAACTAGAGGAAACCTATTTAACAGTTTTCAAATCACATATCAAATTGCATCTTAATTCTTTTTGTAACAAAATACCACTTTGCTTTTATTACTTTAAATAATGTCATAATAGTTGGACTGGAGTGACCAGGTGATTTTTGTTGCTTTGGTTAAATAATACTACCCTAGGTTATTGAATTAATGAATGAAATACGTTTTCAGCTTCATGAATAATGATTATGTATTGTATATATATATGTGTGTTGTTATATTACCTTGCAGATATTATAAATAAATAAAAACATATATATGTATATGAATTTAGGTTATATTCAGTGATTTTACTTGTTCAAGGGTCGTTTTGTATTATGAGTGAATTATATTACATGTATACGTAGAATGAACGTTGTTGGTGAGGGGTATTATAATGTAGAGTAACAGTACAGAGATATACCCTCACACAACACACTCACACATACGCTATACGTAGTCCAACAAAGCTAATGCAATCCTAGTTATAGTAACATTGTTACATTATTACATCATATACGAGAAAGGTAATGCCAGTAATTTACAACAATATTATTCCTCCTTGCAGCAACTCTAAACCAATAACCATCATATACTCCCCTCGCTTTCCACCCTTTATACACTTCGTATTACTGATGTGGCATCATATCACTCTATCGTCGCTGTTTAAGACAGTGAAGTTTGTATATCTTTGTCGTTAACAACAATGCAAAATGCTATAAAGGTATAAAGTAAAAGAATGTAATTTGATGAATATTTACTGCAGTATTATACAGTATGCGCATAACATATCACTTTAAAGTATTACAAGAAAACACGGAGAAAATTTTTTTTCGTTATGGAAAATATAAAAAGCATTACGTACTAATAAATTCCATTAGCACTATGTTCAAATATTAAGAAACTGACTCTTATTTCCTTATTATAATATTCATAATAAAGATATAGTAGAACAGCTGATAACTGGAATAGTTGGTATAAATAGAAGAAAAAATTATGCTTTTAAGTAAGAATGCAGACAACTTTAAATATTTCTAGAATTTATTTCTAGTTTAAAAATTGCTGTAAAGATCAATTTTATTTAGTTTAATTTCTTGTAAATACACGTTTTTTAACATATTCATACATTCGAGATGGTATTAAACAAAGAACATAAATCGTCTACTGTAACTATTCTATATTCTGTTGGATATTTCCAAACTAGTATGATTATTATTCAACAAACTAATTTCATTCCATTCAATTGTGACGGGAATTTTTAATTAAATTATAAACATAGAACTAGCATTACATTGGGGAAATACAGAATGTTAAAAAAAAATCCTCTAAATACGATTGCCAATATTGCATGTTACAATTTGCCTAGTAACTGATTATGGAGTCAACAAACGTTTTTGGAACTGTCTTTTTCTACTGTATTTTGTTACGTACTGTGAGAATCTTTAACTTTAAAAATTAATGGTTTCATGCTTTTTAAGATTTCCTACTTAAAAAAAAATATATATCGTTCGTTATATGATTCTCATCCAATCAAATAGTTGTAAGGGATCGGGCAATACTACTGGTCTTCTTATAATTATGAAGAAAACTGATTATAGAAACCCCTGAATTAACTATTTAAATACTAAACTGCATACTACTTGTGACATTTGAAGAGGCTAAACTATAATTTAAATAAAAAGGTTATTATAGAAAAAAAGTAACAAAATCCTCGAATTTTTACCGCTTTCATGTAATGAACTGTTAAATTTTAAATTCATTGGAAGCGATATATTACAATTTTTCAAGTGCATCTTATACACGTAAAGAAATTACGATTAAATTTTAGGAAAATTCAATTTTGTTTTATAAAATTTAACTTGTGATAGTAGTCCTAAAATCAACGAGTTAGAAAATAAATCCTTTCACTGCAAGTTGTATCATAATTATCAAAGAAAGGACCCTCACTAATTGTCAAAGTATATTAACTATAAAAAATACTGGGAAAAAAGCAAAAAAAAACCCTTCAATAAATAAATTTAAATAAAACGTAACGTTAAAAATTACTTTTAAAAGTCATGTTGTTATTGTAATTTTATTCTTTAGGGAGATAAAATATTTGCCATCTTCTGTCATGCAACAGTGCAATTCTAAAGAAAAAAAAAATTGTAAGAACGAGGAATAAACAACAAAATAATATAATTTGTTCAAATGAGAATATGTTTACATAATGTAAATGTAATGTGGTTTCTTCCATTGTCCACACACATGCTGCTCTCACTTACCGATTGTATAACTTGCTGGTTTTAATACATATGCGTGTGGAACGAGTGACGACTAATCAACAGCCGGGGTCTCCGAGCAGTACCGATAATTCCCGATTAATGAACGAAGTGATCATTCTTCTGTCAGTTAGTTGATTCTGTAATTAGTAATCGCTTTGCTTTTATTTCTTTTGTTTTGTGTGCTATGAGACCTGTTATTCAACTGAGTAAAAGTAAGTTTATATCAAGATTTATTAATTTATAATTCTTATTTAAAATGATTTAGTAACCGGTATATTTTTTTTTAATTTTACAATTTAAATCTACTTCTATATACATATCAAGAAGCAGCCCATAAGTCATTTAATTTATTTGTATTTTCGTTATGAAGATAAAGATAAACAACTTTAATTCATCATAATCTTGTAATTCACTTTATTATTTTAATTATCCGTCATTAATAATTTAAAACATACAATTTTAGAAGTTATGACATTAACTTTTTAAGATAAGTGAATTTTTGTTGTTTTAAGGTTATATGATTTACAGTCATATTTGTAAAATTTTGTAGAGTACGTTATATCATTTAAGAATTATAGCTTATTAATTGCCACATTCGAAACTTAATGAAACATGATAATAAATTGGAGAAATTATATTACGGTGCTGTGATTTACGTTATTAGTAAAAATATGATTGTAAATTTCCAGTTAACCAATAGATTTTTTTATTATTTTTGAATTAAGTTTGTCTTACATTTTTCTAAATAATTTTACAAAGGATTTCCCATAAAAACAAGAATCACTTGGTTTTGACTGTACTATACTGTATTAAAATGTTTAGGCACTATATTATAATTAGTATTACTGCACTAATACTGTTAGTATTATTATTACATTGAATATTTGACATTTTTGAAGATGGATATGTCAAATTCCAAATGGATTGGTTTCTTGTGTCATGTTTCCTACAACTGTTATGTTATTGGGAGGAAACAAAAATACCCATTCAAAATTATATCACATATTCATAATATTTAGCTAATTTTTTTATTGCAATAGTTGCAGTATGTTCAGTAATATGAAGGCTTTAAACAAGATTAAATCTTTTAAAACCATCAGTAAACTTTAGAAGTAATGACAACAAAATAATTTGTAGATATATTACATAATATTTTAATAAGCATTGCTGTACTTTGAAAAATTTTATGATTAACTGAGGTTTTTGAATTTTACATGCAAACCTAACCTAGGTTTACACAAAACATCATGGTAGTTTCGATTATATATCATTCCAGCTTTGTTATTTTTCAATTTCATACTGTATTAAAATGTTTAGGCACTATATTATAATTAGTATTACCGCACTAATACTGTTAGTATTATTATTACATTGAATATTTGACATTTTTGAAGATGGATATGTCAAATTCCAAATGGATTGGTTTCTTGTGTCATGTTTCCTACAACTGTTATGTTATTGGGAGGAAACAAAAATACACATTCAAAATTATATCACATATTCATAATATTTAGCTAATTTTTTTATTGCAATAGTTGCAGTATGTTCAGTAATATGAAGGCTTTAAACAAGATTAAATCTTTTAAAACCATCAGTAAACTTTAGAAGTAATGACAACAAAATAATTTGTAGATATATTACATAATATTTTAATAAGCATTGCTGTACTTTGAAAAATTTTATGATTAACTGAGGTTTTTGAATTTTACATGCAAACCTAACCTAGGTTTACACAAAACATCATGGTAGTTTCGATTATATATCATTCCAGCTTTGTTATTTTTCAATTTCATACTGTATTAAAATGTTTAGGCACTATATTATAATTAGTATTACTGCACTAATACTGTTAGTATTATTATTACATTGAATATTTGACATTTTTGAAGATGGATATGTCAAATTCCAAATGGATTGGTTTCTTGTGTCATGTTTCCTACAACTGTTATGTTATTGGGAGGAAACAAAAATACCCATTCAAAATTATATCACATATTCATAATATTTAGCTAATTTTTTTATTGCAATAGTTGCAGTATGTTCAGTAATATGAAGGCTTTAAACAAGATTAAATCTTTTAAAACCATCAGTAAACTTTAGAAGTAATGACAACAAAATAATTTGTAGATATATTACATAGTATTTTAATAAGCATTGCTGTACTTTGAAAAATTTTATGATTAACTGAGGTTTTTGAATTTTACATGCAAACCTAACCTAGGTTTACACAAAACATCATGGTAGTTTCGATTATATATCATTCCAGCTTTGTTATTTTTCAATTTCAACAGGTATCTCTTGACGTTTACATTTTTCTTATATCTGCTTGTCTCATATTCCTTAGTTATCAAGAGTTTCTTACCAAATCAAGATGAAATTATTCTATTTTAATATTTATTTTATAAATACTTCAATGTTACTCATGTTGTTTAAAGTTTTATATTGATTTAATTTATTTTTTTTATTCTATAATATTAGTAAATTTTAATAAAAAACTTTCAACATTAGAAAGTAATAGTTTCTATGTAAAAAAAAATTTACAATTCTTGTTAATGAAATTTTTATCAGTAAAGCGTTGAGATAAAACAAATGATGTTTTTCTCTAAAAATGAAAACGGTAGTTTATACAAGAGGACTTCATTTTTTTACATTTGATTCACTTCACTTCTATAATTACTGTAAATTTTTTTTAGATATAATATAGAATAGATAGAATATTTTATAATGATTTACAAAGACAAATACACCGTTTATAGAATTTTCCAAATCACCAAAGAGAAACCACCTGTTGTTATGAACGAAGGATGCTATCAGCTCACAACGAGCAAATGTTCTTTGATCTATGAGATTTACCATCAAACTAGTGTGTAACAATTTACAAGCAATGCTTTGTGAAACAAACCAGGCACAAAGTTCTATCAACTGTACAAACGAATGGTAAAAATTGTTATACTGCTTGTTTATAATTTGTTTTTCCTTTATGTATTGAATGATAATAAAAATAACAAATTGGGAAAAATAGACAATCTGTTTCAGTTTCAACTTCATTTCATTTGATAGAAACTATATCAGTAAATAAAAAAATAGAAAAGAACTCAATTTAAGTTTAGTAAAATTTATCAATTTAAATAATGTATATATATATATATATATATCTTTAGTCTGCAAAATAAACAATTACAATTGAAAATTAAATTATTTACAGTTACTAATTGTTAATACATAAGCTTAACAGACATACAACCAAACAATATAACATAGATGTAAAATAATAAAAGTAAACCATTATTACATAATCTTGTGGAACTAGGTATATCCTATAGTAATAAATTTATTGGTGGTTACAATCTAATTATTTTAAGCAAGTAAAATAATAAACTAATCATTTATTGAATAATGGTAAAGTGTGGATTTCAAAATGAATTACACAATACAAGAATTGCAATACTAAAATTTCAGCTAGTGACAAGATTATATATACATACATAAAAGATTAAATAACTCAGAACCATAAATACAATACAAGAATATAGTGATAAAATTGAAAGAAAAATAATGATAACAAAAATAAAGATAATAAAAATTAGTATATATGAAGGGTTTTTTGGAAAAACAACCAATGTCAAAAATTTTAAATTTTTAAGTAGTGGCACTGCTTGCAAGATATAATGATCCTTTACATATACATAAGTAAACATGTGGGGAAAAAGTACTGTTATCAATGTTTTTTGTTATGTTAAACTTAATGGATGGTTTAGCAAAAACACCAATGCCCATAGAAGCTTTAGTAAAAATAGCCATTATCAATGACACTGGTTGTTTCTCTACAGAAGTTTGTTTAACAATATTATGCATACTGTTCATGTATCTGGCTGCATTTATTTTTTCCAAAGCCTTTTCAAAATACAAGATAGCTGATTGTATAAAACTGCAATGGTAATGCTACTTGTTGTGAGGTTTAAGTGCGATTGTTATTTTGTTGTTAGTATATTAGTGGTATAAAAATGAATGTATTACCCACTTCTGATGAAGGAAAGCAGTGGAACCATAAAAAGAAAAAAAAAACAAAATAATAGAGAACTTCAGAAAACACTAAATGTTTCTGGTAAACCTTAACCTACATACAAAGGTAAACAAATGCAAGGGAGGTTAATTGGAAAATATTACTAGTGAATTAGTTAATCAAATTAATTGAGTGTTTTAATAACAATTTTTTGTTAAGTCCTGAAGTTTTCGTCTGTCTGATGTAAAATTACATAAAAGTACATCTAATAATTTTTGAGGTTAGGTTGTAGGTTTAGTTACTATTTGCAATAAATATAGATAATAAAAATATATTCAATGCTATTATATACTTAATATAATAACATACGCTATGATTATATACCCAATGCTATTAGGGATCGCTTGATCTGGGATAATATAATAAGCTTACTTTAGGAATAGTTCTTTTAATCAATACCCACTATAATAGAGTTTAAATAGAAATTTAATAGTTTTAATTCTAAAGATGAACAGGATAGTTATTTAAGTGGCTTGATATCATATGAAACGGTTAAACAAAAATGTTCTAGATGTGATCCCAATGAAATACAAAGTAGTGGTAAAGTTTTTGACCACATAGTGTCATATATTTATAAAGTACCAGTAAACGTTTCTGAGATAGAAGTGTGTCATAAAGAGTTTTTAAGTATACATGATTATCAGAAGAGGAAGAATACCTAGAATTCAAGAATTTATAATGAAGAAAGGTATTTCACCCAAGAATTGTAAAGGTAAGCACACTAATACACCAAGTAAAGAGACCAGAACCTCTGCTGTACCTCATTTGTTGCCATATTAGAACATTCAGAGCCAGGAAATCAAATTATTCTCTGAGAGATACCAAGAGACAGTTTTTGCCAGAATATTTAATTGTAAATATTATGCACAAACCATTTTTGCAAGAGTATCAGATTAATTTACCTTATTTAACTTAATATTCTATTTTCAAAAATGATTTTAATATTAAATTTTGGATTCCTTCTTCAGACACCTGTAGTGTTGGAGATAAGTGTAAACTAAACATTGCTTGTAAAGAAAACACATACATAAAAAGACAAATGAAACTTATCATATGCTGCACATATATAAAGCTGAAAATATTTTTCAGTTAAACGCAAGTACAAGGTGCTTGCACAAGCAGGTGATTGTGAAGTTCTTTCATTTGATATTGTGCAAAACTTGCCTCTTCCACACTTTAAAACATGTTATATATTTTATGCACACCAAGTGTAGCATTATGTTTTTGATGTCAATGACCTATCAAATGGTAAGGTAACAGATAACAGTAGGAAAAGGTTCAAATAATGCTGTGTCAATGTTACTGAAGTATTTTAATACATATGGAGCTTCAAAAAGCTAACTGATCCTATTCAGTAATGGATGAAGTGGACAAAATAATAGTACAATGGTTCTTTTTTTGTGTAGCACATTCTGTGTCGTTCATATTTTTTCTTATAAAGATCTTCTTTTTCCTGTTTAGCCTCCGGTAACTACCATTTAGATAATTCTTCAGAGGATGAATGAGGATGATATGTATGAGTGTAAATGAAGTGTTAGTCTTGTACATTCTCAGTTCGACCATTCCTGAGATGTGTGGTTAATTGAAACCCAACCACCAAAGAACACCGGTATCCACGATCTAGTATCCATGATCTCTTATAGAGATCATTCCTTATCAAATGATCATATTGCTCATATTGAGAAACGTAAGAAAGCGAATGCTTCTGAAGTCCCAGATGACTGGGATTCTTTTATTCTGAAAGCACGGCAAAATCCAACACTTTTCATTTTAACAAAGATGACAGTGATTTTTATAATATTCAAAGTGCATTGGCACCATATTTTTTCAAAGCAACACATCCACCACTCTGTTTACGATTAGCAGGAATGTTGAAGGTTCATTCTGAGAGTCTGTATGCTTTTATTCGAGACACTTATTCAGGCCCATGGAAAAGATTCCATGTGAGAAACTGTAAAATGCTTCCATCAGGATTAGATCTTTCACAGCTTTATATTTCTTTGGTTCAATTAAATAAAGCAAAATGTAATGATTTAAGTTCATTCCTAACAAAACCTAGTAGTAAACATTTCTATGAAATGCTTTGCAACGCTACAAATTTAGTTGATAATGACATTTATGAGTGTGAATGACAGTGATAACAGTGATGCATGTGAAGATTTTTAAGCAAAATTTTTCAAAAACTGTTACTATGTTATGTATTATTACGTTGTAGACACTGTACTTGAATATTTTATTAACAGCTGTCTTTTTTTAACTTTGAAGTAATATTTTCTGTTGTTTTCATGTTATTATTTTTTAATTTATTTTAATTTTTTTATGTATGAATAAAATGTATTTAATATAGATTTATTGCATTGAATTTTAGTTTTCTAGTAATTACGACTAATTAAATTTAAACACAAAACATAAATAAATAAAAAATAATGGGCAAAAATTTTGTTTTTTGTTTAAGTACCATTTTTATGAGCAAACAGCCTTTGTCAAAACATAAAATTGATATTCCAAGAATGTTAGTAACTTTTTTATTATTGCACTTTAGTAGAAAAATAGCAAAAAAATTGTTAATTTCAACAAGCAAAATAGTTTAAAAATTTATGTAATAAAGTTTATTATAGGAAATTTTTTTGCTTTGTCAACAATGAAGTTTTTGACATTGGTTGTTTTTCCAAAAAACCCTTCTTATATATTTCACATTAATGGGGTTTAAGATAGGAATTTTATTTATCCACAGATCTGGCTAGATTTTTACATAGCCAACTAACAGAGCTTCAAATTTATGCCGTGCAATATACCTTCTTTTGAAATACTTATCATGTGTAACAGTGGTTATAATCATTCAGTATATAGAGTCGGATCAACATTACCGGATTTACAAAAAATGAAAAAAGAATAAAAACATATGATTACCTCTCAAATGTAAAACTTAGATAAAATTCAAATTTCAAAACAAAAGAAAAAATATATTGTATATACTTACACAAAATGTTACTTACAGACACAAGTGATATACATAAACTGATCATTTTCAAAGGTACAGATAGGACCCACTTACAAATATAAAAACAAAGATTAAATTCCTTTAACAGAGAAAACGTTTGAATTCTTACACACACAAGAACTAAATCCAACAACGTTAGTAACTCAACACAAGTCCACATCAAAACAAACTCAAAATTTATATGTAGATAATATTACTAAACGGACAGATTTCTATTAACGTATTTTTTCTTTATTCAAGAAAACCGCCATAATATCAACAAACGCCAAGATGAAATAATCTTCTCAAAGAGCCGCTTTGTAAACATAATAAAACTGCAAAAGTGGCCGATAAACATTTTAAACAGAAGTAACTAACAGTTTTGATAACATATTCGTTTAAAAATTTATATTTTTATTATTACTATTATTATTATTGTACATTTTTACGTGATTCTGTTAATTTTGTGTAAAAGTTGTAATTGGTTCACAAGTTTGGACAAAAATTCATAACAAAATGTAAGTACAAATATTTATTTACATTACATACACACGAACACATGAATATAATATATATATATATATATATATATATATATATAGCCGTATGGTTTTTTCTACTCTGTGCATTTAAGTTCGTATTAAAAACGCTGTTAATTGTTCACTTACTGAATAATTTAGATTTAATTAAAATTTATTATTAAAAAGACCTGATACAAAGTACAAAATTACTTTTAAATTCGACTCATTTTATTATCGAATTACATACATTTTAATAAATGAACCATGTACAATAATAAATTAATTTTTTTCTGTACACATTTCATAAATCTATATTTGCACTTTTGTACAAACCATCGAAAACGTTTGCAGACAATTAAAAAAATCGTATCTCAGGAACTAGTAGAGGTAATCAAACGAATATTTTTTTTTTTATAAATTTACAGACACAAAAATGATTTTTTACGTAATTTAGAATGTTTCAACATTCTGAGATACAATTTTTTTAAATTGCTGCAACCTTTTTCGATGACTCTGTGTATTGCTTGCTTTAAGCTTCTTTATTTGACTTAATATACACTATCAATTATATGAATATATTATTTACTTTTTAAAATAACGGGGAATATATACTTGTATATGAAACTGTGTATATTTTTTAATTGGAAATTTTCTTTACTATTTACAAAAAAAAAAGAAAAAAGTTATCACCAAAGAAATTATTAACGTATTTTACTAACTTTTGATGTTTTAAATTATAATATTTTATTGTCTCGCTTTAAGTATATTAAGAATTCGATTAAGGATACCAAATTGTATTATTAATAAAGCCTTAATACTCATCTCAGCGCTAAAATCTATTATGAATCTCCTGAGATTAAATTGGTTTTGTCAGATATTTGTAAATAGATAACTACCTGAAGATAGTTGAGAGCTATTAAGTTTGTGGTAGTGATTGCAAATTGATGAAAGAGATTTGTATGAAAATTTGTTTACCTGATTTAATTCTACTTTGTCAACCATGATTTCGAAATCCTATTGCCTTCAAAGATTTAACATTAAAAACGATTTCATGTTATATTTACCACAGATTTCTTAAAACAAAACAGATAGTTAAATTTTTATGAATTTTTACATCGTAGAAATTCATATTAGTAGGATATTTTAATATGTATTTACGTAGCTAACGTTCATGCATTATATTCATTTAACAAAACTACATTTAAATCAATTTGCTCTTGTTATTACATAAGAATGGATTGTTTTTTTTTTTCAATTACCTTATACATGAACAATCTTTAGAGTTTTTTACATAATTATTATATTTTTGTACAGCATTTTGATGAGACAATACTTACCGGTATTTCTTCTTGTAGCTCTTCCATGTCTGTTTTTTTTTTCAAATTCATGATAAATTAAAAAATAACCTTTCTATTCTAAATGACATAATCAATTGCTGAAATTCAATTTCAGTATTACAGTTTGTTTGACGAAAACATACAGAAAGTTACGGAAGCTAGACAACACGATACGCACTGAACATCCGATTCAAATCATGGAATTAAGTGAAGGAAAGGTTTTTTGTGACAATTAATCTTATTATGTTGAACTTTTTTTTCTTTAATATAAGCAGTATTTGAATGTAGAATTGAGTAGAAACGTAACTAACAGCAGGCGTTAACTTTACATTCTGGGGTTAAATTAAATTGTTACGTGCAGATGAATTGAGTTCTTATCGTGCCATCCGTGTCCAAGTAATTAGATAAAATTTGGACCATTTTTCTTGTTTATACTGTTAAGTGTAGGATGAAATTAAAAAGGTTTTTTACTTAAAAAATTATTACTTTCTATTTTATCAATGCGTTTCTAACTGAAAACTCTATGAAAAAAAAGTATATTCTTCATTTCTTTTAAATTTCCTTTCTTAACTGAAAAAAGTAATTAATTTCATTTTGACCTAGATAAAAATATAAGTTAAAGTTTTTACATACTGACCATCTTAAATTGATGAAAACATTTTCAATTACGGGTAGAATAATTAATTTTTAGTAGGCGTAAAATATTCATCAAGAAAGTGAATTGTACACAGTTGTTAAGCGATTTATTTATTTTAAAAGTAAGCCTCAAGGTATTTTCAAAAGTTATGAGCCATAATCTGTTTAAACGTTCTTTTCGTAAGTCTACATTTTAGTTATTAAGTAAATTCTTCTTTTACCTTTTATGTTGTTAGATTATACATTTTAACTTATACATTTTAATTTTATTATTGATAAAGTTAGATTGTTATTTTTATAAAAACAATATTATTTTTTTTTGGTAGATATTTAGCATTTCTTACATGAAAATATTCAGATATTAATAAATCATTGTGAACGCTTTTAATATAAAGATAATAAAAAATTTATTTTCTAATACTATATGATATTTAATCACTTCAGTATCTATAATACTAGCTTTATTATTTATTATTTTACAGTATATATATATATATATATTTTTTTTTTTTTTTTTTTGTATAAAGTAGAACAATGTACATTAAATTCTTATTTTATGTCGTGGTGTTTGTTATATGTGTTTATAATAGCTCTATACAATTCAAAATTAAATTGGTAAACTCATGCAACAGTTACGGTTAATATTTAGCCTACCTTTAAAATTGATTCATTTCGTACAAACTTCAACGTACCTGAAAAAAAATTATAATTATTAATAGAAAGAAAATTACGGTTTTTAATAATACATATAAAGAGTAATATGTAGAAGAGTGTTTGGCTACTTTCCTACGGGTAAATGAGCAGATCGGCCCCATCTTTCTGTTTAGGCGATCATGATTTTATCTGGGTTTTCAGGCTGTATGAGTAAATCATAGAACTTTAAAATTACTGTACTTTTTAATGAAAATTTTATCTTCAGTATTTTTTAGTTCTTTTTAATATTTTAATATTAAGTTATTAGTTATTAGTTATTAAGTTATTAAGTTATTAGTTCTTTTTTAATATTTTAGCTTCAGCATTACGGGTATATATTATTAAACATAAAAAAGATTTAATATTACTGAATATTACCCATTGCGTAGAATAATTGTATGCAAAAGGTTTTAAAATAAAATGCATAAAAAATAGTTAGGATTTTTTTCTATATTTTGTTATTAAAAATTAATTAAAGTTTAAATCGTAAAATTATACAAACTTTGTTATATACAAAACATCAGTATAAATTTATAGCAACGATTCATAAAGCCTTATTTAATATTTCCATATATCTATCAAAATAATATAAATAAGAATACAGTAAAGCTTATAGCAAAAGAAAATTGTGTTTTTCGACAATTTTTCCAATTTTATATCTACGTAAAATGATCATAAATATTCTTTTTGACTTTTCCTTTAGAAAGAAAACTCGTGTTTTGCTCTAGGGCTTTAGCTCATTATAGTACCATCCTAACTAATTTGCTTTTAAACAAAAAAAATGAATGAGATCTTTCTTTATAAAGGAATGTTTATAAAATCCAAAATTTGATAGAATCTAATATAACATAAATCGTATATTATAACATCATATATAATATAACATACATCGTATACATTGTTTGAATAGTACATTAATATTAATTACAGTTTTATTTTTCATTTAAAATAAATAATTATTTTGTAAAGAGAATATTTAAAAAAAAGGGACAAGATGTTATGTAGTAATTATAGAGATATAATTACACAATACTTTCACACATGACAAAGCTATTTGAAAGAGTATTGGAAAACCCTATCAGAAAGAAGACTGAGCGGGGAGTTGGAAGAGGATCAGATGGGATTCAGATATGGGAGATCAACTACAGATGCAATATTTGCGTTTACACAAGTGAGTGAGAAGAAATTGGATTATAATAAGAAATTAGAAATGGTATTTATAAAGGCATAGGAGGTTATAGTAAAGGCATATGATAGAGTGGATAGGGAAGTTACGTGGCATGTTCTAGAAGAAAGAAATGTGAATTAGGTAGAAAGTCAGATGGTTAAAACTATGTGTGAGGAGAGCCAGAGTTGTGTCAGAACAAAACGAGATGTCAGATGTATTTTAGATAAAGAATTTAGTTGAGGCAATGAAGTGTGATATCTCCAGTTTCATTTGTAAAAACTATGGATGGAATCTTCAAGAAAATTAAAAAGGAAATAACAGAAGGAACGATCAACATGTTATTTTTGCAGATGACCTGGTTATATGGGGGAAGTCGGAAAGAGATGTAGAATGTGCAATAAATGTGTGTGGAGTGATAAAATTCAGAAATTTGGTATGCAGTTTAGTATTGAGAAGAGAACTGTGCAAAACGGACAGAAGGAAGATTTAGTGGACACAACTGTGAATGGTAGAAAAGTAGAAAGGGTAAAAGAGGTAATTTATCTAAGAACAGTTATTTCTAAGGTTGGGAAACTGACTAAAAAAGTTAAGAGTGCAGAAGGCAAGTAGATTTTATCACAGAGTAACAAGTCTGGTCTGGAACAAGGAGATAAGTTTGCAACTTAGGAGATTTATGTATACAGCATACTTTGTGCCAATTCTTACCTACGCGGCAGAAACCTGGACAAGTGGCAGGAAGATACTGAAAGTTCAGGCAGAAAAAATTAAATTCAAGAGGAGAAGCATGCTAGGGAAGACAAGATGGGATAGGGTAATTATCAGTATGATTAAAGAGGAACTGAAACTGGGAAGCTTTGTAAATGGAAGATCAAAGCTCAGGTGGTTTAGACAAATTGAAAGGATTTATGAGAAAAGATTACCAAACAGGTTGCTGCAAGGAGTAAACCAATAATGAAATGGATAAATGCAGCGATGGAGAAAGTGTACAAAAGCGGGGATGTGGTGAATGTAACGGAAGAGAGATGGTTCATGGATTGAGGCAAGTGGAGTAATTTTGTAGAAGGGCCAACCCAAGGAAACTTGGATTAAAGGGATAATGATGATTTAAAAGGAAAAACAGTACTACTCATGTTAACAAATTTTAAATATTTAATACCAAATTTACCTTGTTTCTTTCTTCATTGAATTAAAATTTGGAGTTTTAGTTAACATTTTTTAACAATACAAAATTTTAACAAAAAGATATCTGTAGTTGAAGAATTGTGGGAAGCAAAATAAGCAAATATAATCTACAAAAAGGGTAATCTCCTGAAATTGAAAATAAAATACTATCAATAATTCGTTCATATTCACATGTCTGGAAACGATTTATTATTTTTATTAAAGCTAAAACGTTAGAATTTTTCATTTTTTAAGATTTAATTAACGTAAAATTTTCTTGTTTATTTTTTATACACCCAGTATAAAAAAAAAATACAAGTTTTATATGATTGCACTATTTGAGATTTGAGCATGTATGTTCATTAATAGTCTCAACACGTTAACAAGAAAATCAGAAAGTTTAAATGAAATTATCTTGGGATTGTGTTCTTTTATGTAACTTGTTTGGTTTGGTCAAGTTTCCAAAGCACATCTAAGCGTTTTTCTGATACATTACTGGTGTAATTGAATTGAATAGTTTATTCTACTCGCGTAAAATCTATTTCATCGGATTTCTTATTAACAATTTTTTTCATCTTTTGTTATTTCAAAGTTTTAAAAGCAAATATTTACATTAAATAATCTATCTCATATTATATACGAAGATAAATAGAAAAAGTACGATTGTTACAGAAAAGACTGTTTGTACCTTACTCAATTACTGTAGTTTACAGCGCAGTATTTTTATAACTTTAGTTTACATTTATTTACGGTAAAGGGAATTACTGTTCTTTATAAAAGACTTAGATCAACAAGTTGAAAATTTTTAGTTAAACAAAAAATTTAAAATTGTACATAAGAAACTATTTTTTCTAATTTATTCTTTACAACGAGAAAAGAATGCGATTTTATTATAGAAAATAAAAAAATTGAACTGTATTAACGTATTTCCATATATATGAAAAAAATATCACTAATTATGAAATAAGTATATAAATCATTGTACTCGTAATTTAATTTTTCGTACTGTGTATGCACAAAACACCAACGTTTTTTTTGTAATTGGGGTTTCAAGATATCACTATGCGTTTGCTTTATTTTTGGAGAAAAACAGGGCGAAAGATTTCGTTAGCAAAAATAAAGCGTTTTTGGACAAAAGATTACGTGAAAATTTTATTTTATTAATACTAAAACACAGCTCCTGAATATTGTCATAAAATTGTGACTAACACTATATACTCGTACATATATAAATCATGCCCGAGAAGAATTTTTATAAACATAAATTTTTGTTTAGATATACTTTCGTTTTAACAATTTTGTTCAGCATGGCCCGTTGGTATAAGTATATTATAATTAAAATTAATATACACAAAACAGCTTACCAATAATTGAATTCGACGCTTTCAAGCGCTTTCGGAATTAAATTCCATCTTCAGGAACTCTCATATTCGTCCTATTAGTAATATTAATTAAAACTTCACATGTAAATTATAAAAAAATCTTGATATTCGCTTAAAACATAACAGTTAGTTATGTTTTATGTTATATGTTACATAATTATGTCAACGTAAACGTCCTGTCAAGTTGACCAACAGTTTAGACCACCAAATTGACAGGACGTTTACGTTGACATAATTATATAACATACGCAGACCAACTGTTATGTTTTAAGTGAATATCACGATTTTTTATTATTCACATAATAACCCATAAGTAACCCTTAATAATAATTATAATACCAGCCTACTTTTCGGATTAATTGACTCATTTCCCCATAGCGACGTATCAAATTTCATGTTTCTAGGTTATAGAATAAAAATTTGATAGTACCATTTATTGTGTTTGCATTTCTTATCGTTTAATTGTTTTCATTTTATATTTATTTTTTTGTTTTAATTAATTTACATATGCACATAAAAAATTATTTTATGAAATAGTATTGAAGATACACCGATTCTAATTTCTGCAGTAATAATTTTTCTTTCACGTTAAGTAGTAAATAATTAATGAACTGTTAAAAATCTATTAGAAAAGAGTATTAAGCTTTTTAATTGTATAAAAATTGGTTCACTGTATATTCAGAAATGAAAATTATCTTGAAAAATATAGTTTTCTTAAATTTTATTATAAATATTAATCAACTATTATTCATAAGTACTAGATTAAATTAAATAAAATCTTTTGTTATAAACTTATTAAAATAATAAAAATTAATCCTTTTATTTTACCTCCAATACATAACGTCATCCTCTTTCATAAGAAGTTATATGAAATCCGACCGTGAACCAACTATTAATATGTAAATCTAGCCTTTCTACACTTGTGTTATGTTTTCAAACTGATTTCTCAAACATAGACGCCGTAGGCTAAGTAGACCATTTACATCCAAAGTATATATGCAATCAAAATAAAAAACCTGTGAGTAAAATAAAAGTGTTTTAAGTAGCTTGAAATTCTAAAACCGTACTTTTTAATGTTATGCTTAAGAAATTTCTTTGTTGTTATTCTAGCTGTTCCAAGGATTATATTTCCATCTGAATTTCTCAGTTTCTGATAATATACTACAATATCCACTTAATGCAGACCTACTAATTTTGCTTCCTTGTACGAAGTATAGAACTATAGTGATCGAAAAAAATTTCGGTTTTCAGATTTCAACGGAAATATCCATTTTGACCATCCCTGAATCCATTTTGACTAGTTCGACATGATGTCTGTACGTACGTATTGTATGTCTCTCGCATAACTCAAAAATGATTAGCTGTAGCATGTTGAAATTTTGTACTTAAGACTGTTGTAACATCTAGTTGTGTACCGCTCCTTTTGATTGCAATCGACTGGACCAAAAGTATCCAAAAAAAGCCCAAATCGAAAAACTTTAGATATTGGAATTTTTTTAACCGCAGTAATAAGTCCTCATTGAGAGATTTACAACAATATTTCAAGTGTTACTTATTTTAGTTGGTTCCAAAGTTATAGGCAAATAAAATTTTAATTAATGAAATGTTTGGATCTTATAAGGGGAAGGCACGTCGGTTCGAATCCGCCTTCATCTCCTTTAATTGGTTTTTTATTTTAATTTAAATATATTGCTTTATTAATAATTATTAACTTCTGATTGTAAAAACATTTTTACAATAAATAATAATTCAATAACCAAAAAAAAAAAAAATATATGAAAAAATATCTGAATAATTAATGCTTTACTTTTCATTTTTTTTAAATATGTATATGTAATTTAACAGGCGTACAAGGAAGTCATGTGGTGTCCACATCAGATTTTTTTTAAAAAGAAATGGTCTGTCTATGATTTTTCTTTGTTTGAAGCATTTTGTAAATAATAAGAACAAATTTATGTGAACAAATTATCTTTCAAACTTCTTTATTACAAGTCAATATTAGATTTTTCTAAAAGCAAACTTATTGTAATTAAAATCACATCTATTATTTATTGTCAGAAACATACATTCAGGGCTTTGCTTTAAAAGGTTAGCCTTCTAAATAATATTTAGGGGGTGTTAACACTATTAAACTAGATTATTTTAGTGGTTATACAGTAGAAGTTGCTTATAACGAGAATCCGGTTGTAACAAGCAAAAATTAAAAAAATTGTTAGTTTCTATATAATAAATGTACAGTAAAGTTTGTTGTAACGAGATAATAACAATGTTAGAAGTCGGTTATAACGAGAAAATTATTTTTTATTGAATAATAAATGTGTTCCCTGAGTAATTAAAAAAGTGAATGATTTTAAAATACAGGTGCAGAAATTAAACGTTGGAAGTCATTAGTACTGTATGTTTGTGATATTGATTGCTATAACGATGTAGTTTAATTAAATTTGAGAGACAATGGCCTCTTCACATTAAGTGAAAATGGGTAATAAGAAACAGTCAGATGTAGTAGTGCCGTGTACAGTTTTGTACTGGTTATTTCTGGATTCAGGGAAATTATATTTCTCCACTATTATGAAGTTAATACAGGTAGTATGGCAGTGGGATGTGTGTGACCAAGTTTACACTTGAATTCAGGTAATCGATTTTTAAACGGATTTGTGACTGCTTTGTACAGTACAATAGTACGTTCAACGTTGACTGAAGTCTACTGTTTTCTGCGAGCGTGTTGTAATGTTTTTAATTAAGTTTTACGCTAACGTAGTAATTTTGGGGTTTTAAAAGAAAAATTCCTTCAGTTTACGACAAATTAAGAATTATTGAAAATTTAGAAAACGGGCAATCTAATTCTGGCGTGTGTAAAACCATGTGCACTCTACTTCCATTGTCTCAATGATTTGGAAGGACTGTGATAAGTTAACGGTAGCTTTTGGAAAAATCGGTCTTGGGAAAAGAAGTTAAGACTATGTGAACAAAATAATTTGGACTAAACTCTTGTTACGTGGTTCAAAGAGAAGTTGTAAACGTTCCCATTTTGAAAATCAAGGCAGAAACTTTTTCAAATCAGCTTGGATATAAAACGTTCGTTTGAACGATGGCAGGCTGAACTGATTTAAAAATAGACGTCAAATCGATTTTTTTTTTCAAAAATTACCGGTGAAGAAGGCAGCATAGATAATTCTGACGATAGCACCTGGCTGGGTGAAAAATAGTCACTAATAAAATTGGGTTATAAATGGGAAACCCTATTAATGCTGATGAGATGACCTTATTTTATAATTTAACTCCGGAAAAAATATTTAAATTTAAAGGAGAAAAATGTGTCGGCGGAATGCAATCAATAGTACAGCTTTCTGTTCTTCTATGTTCACACATGATTTTTTGTAGTGGTGGGGAATCCATTTTACAGATGCCATATGGCAGTGTCGGGGTCGCTAACAGGTTCCATAAGATGTTAAATGCGTATGTGTACCTGCGCACCACCGACTAAACCTACAACCCTGGCTACCCGCCCTTCATAGAATTGGTTAAAGAAGTATTAATTCAGGAAGCTCCCCCCTTCCTGAATTAAGGGGGAGTGACGCGCTCACTCACACGTTCATACACCACAATGCAATACGTCACCGTCAAAACAATATATAGCCATAACATTACCAAGAAAACGCATCCAACGGCAGACAATATAAATCATGATCAAACAAAATCAAATCAAAACAGAGGGTATGAACATATATACAACAAATCTAGCAAAGAAAATTGTAGACTGGTCCACATCAAACACTACATGAGCAAAGAACATAATTGCAGACAGCACATCAAAACTTATCAAATCAGCATCCTTCAGAGCATCCTTCAGCATTCATCATATGTACAAAGACCCACGATCATCCAGACAGATCACAAGGTTCCGGAACAAAGAAAACCTAGATAACATAATACATCAAAATACGTAATACATATCAACATCATAGTACATCAACATAATACATCAAAAGGGACAAGTCAGTCAAATCAATCATACATACAACAGAGATAGTAAAATTATACAGAAGACATCACAAAGTCACAAAATAAGGTACAGCAAGATAATAATCAAATGTAGCAACTATGAAAAGAAAACATCTACATACAAAATATATTAAAGTGTAAATAATATGAAAAATTATCAAATAAATAATGAAAAATTTCGTAACCAAAATATTACCCATTCACCGTGAGGTAGGATATTTTTACGGTCACCATCAGTTGCATAAAAGGAGTTCGAATATGATTGGAACTGAAAAAAGAAATTAATCCAATCGTTTTCTATACCATGAGATTAATCAACAGAGGATGCGATAATATATCTTCAACTATAATTGAAAATTGCTTCAAAAAATCCAGTCTTGCTACCGTTGCAACTAAAAAAGATAACGAGCCAGAGGACGAACTACATTTCTCCGAGACGAATCGGATCATTGATTCTAAAAATGTATTTAACTGAAGTAATGCGGATAATTATGTTCATGTTGATGATGACGTGTTAATAACCGAAATTCCAGCAGATGAGGAAATATTTAATGAACTGAAACCAGGCAAATCAGCGACATTAAAAGCAAAAGCAAAGATGAAGGTGACAGGATGATTGAGAGTTTTTAGCCATTTCCGTCCATGCAGCTCAAGACAAAAGAATTGCTTATGAAATTTTGTGAAAAAAATAATTTAAGCGATGAGTTTATAGAACGATTAAATAATTTTAAAAATCGTTTTGACGGTTTCAGATGCAAAAATAAAAAGCAAGCAGCTTTTTATTAAGTTAGGTTAGAAGGTTTAACATTTTATGAGTAAGATTTAACAACATTCTTAATTACTTACTTACTTTAAGTACAGTATGAAAGGTGTAAGTTTTACAAGTTACAATCTTTTATTTCCTTCTTGCTAATTTTAGGTAAGCTTACAATTTTTTATGCATGTACGTATGAGCTTACAATTTTTTGTAATATGATTTTAATTTTTGTTTTTAAGTTGAGGCAAATTTCTTGTTCACTGTTGTATTCTTCAATCTTGAGTATCAGTTATTTACTTTGTCTTTAGGGGGAGAGAGAGATTCTTTTCTGGTATGGATAGGCTCATCGTTTATAATGAACATCCGTATAAAGGAGCACTTATTAAAGTTTATACTAGATTATCAATATTTATTTTATTATCGTGATTTTCTGTTCTCTTTAACTTGAATTTGAGTAAAAACCGCAACTCGAAATAGATTTACCCCGTTTATTTAATCTTAACTCATAATTGTTTTGTATTACCATTTCTGTTCTTGATTGTCGAATCGTATCATTAAAGATAAATAGTAGATAAATTATATTAATAGATAATTGGAAGATAAATATTAATTTATCTACGAAGTGATTCGATGTGTGAAATTTCAAGATATATACAAACTAAGGAATTTATTTATTTAAGATAAATAATAATAATAAATTTACGCTATTATCCGTTTAATTTTGAGCTAAACTGAGTATAAGTAATATATTATGTTAATTAATTTAAAACATAATTTTTTTCTAATATTTATAAAACGGTTATTCATTATCAGACACTTAAAAAATATAGACTGGAATAATCAATTCAACCTCTAAAGAAGGTTGGGCTTTAAGTAATTCTGAGAAAGCTAAAGCTATTGCTGATTCCTTATCTGAAGTGTTTTCACTATTGCCATCAGAATTTACTGTGTTCTCTAACTGAAGTAAATGAAAATGTTTTTCTTTTTTCAGTAGGCTCCTCCAGTAAGTCGAATTAATAGAAATAAAAAAATAAAAAAAATTTTTAGAAACCATGTAATTCGAAAGATGTCTCCCGATTTCAATATTATTTAAAAGGAAATTATGAAGCAGCTTTCAAAAAGATCCTAACAAATAATACATAGTATTCAAACCGACGTCTTTAGATTACAACAGGCTGTTTCTTCTTGGTTCACAATTATTCATAAACCTGCTGAATAAAATTTCACGAAATCTATTTATACAAGTCAATAAATTAACTACCCGTTATTTTAAAGGTAATGAAAAAGTTATCTATAAAACGACTAAAATATATAGATTATGTAACTCTTATTTAACACTTTTACCTTGGTTTAAGTACCGGTAAAGTCGAATAGATTTATTCAGTATTAAACAACCCGTAGCTGTAGATTTTTTCACCAGCCTTTCATTTTATTTATCAAGATTTTAATAATGTATATTTCAACAAAACCGTTTTTAAAATATGACATGACTTTCCCCAATAGTATATATACAGATAGTTGTTTCATAAATTTACATTCACTATATGAACAAAACAGGAAAGAAATTATAAATTATTTTGTAACGAGACAAAAAAGAACATTCACAAACATACACTTTAGTAAAACCCAAACGATTAAACTGCACGACAAAGTTACTAGGTAAGAATTTCAGAATATGTTTGTAAGGTTTTAGGGTGGTTTACAAGAAGCCTATAATTTACGAAAATACTAATAAATTAACTTAAAAGGAAATGATAATAATAAAACTTGATGTTTAACGGTAGACAGTTAAAATTAGAAGGATCCCAAAGTTCAAAAATTAATAAAGCTTCTAGTATCAATAAAAAGTAGCCCAGAAGCTTTTACGGCTCAAAGTTATATGAGAAAAGAATAAATCTGGTTTCTAAATTATTAAATTAAATCATACAGGACAAACATCCGTAGAAAGAATTATTTTCAATAAAGAAATTTCTTAAGAATTAAGACTTAAATTTACGTTCGTTAATTTTGTTTTTTCAGAAATATCAGAAATATATCAGATTACGAATTTCACTTATTTTTTATGGCTGGATATGTTGTAGTTATTTTTAAAGTTACTGTTAATTGTATTTATAATATTTATAATAAAGTTTCAAATAACTTCTTAATAGCGCAAAAAAATTTTAACTGCGTAATGTATATATAAATTTTTATATGCATACATGTTCCTGAACAAATATAAGTATACTAATATTATTTTTCTATCAAACGACGTCGTTTAATTGTGCTAACTTTTATCGGCTTATTTTTTTTTATACGCTTCATATTTCATTCTTCTTTATTATTACTTGTATTTTATACATCGCAATAATATTCCAACTTAACATTTTTACTCTTTAAAATTAACGAAGAATGAAAGCAATGGAATAATACATTGAGCATTTCAAGGAGTAGTAGGACATAAAAAAAAAATACAAATCATTTTCTAACAATCTTTTGAAATCAAAAAAATACAATTCTAACTAACGACTTATTTCGACATGAAACTGCGACCTATTTGTCTCGTGAAAAGGAAAGGAAAACGTGTTAAAAACTCTGTACTCTAAATAGTAAACCTTTATAAATTGTCATTACAATAGCTTTTACATTCTCGTTGAATAAAATATATAAGAAAGAAAGAATTGCGTGTTAAATTATTCCACCGTACTATTTTTACTGCGCAATATTATGAGATCCCTAAACCTCAAAACATTTTCTGAGAAAACTTTGCGGAGAAGTGTTTTTTTCGTCTGTAAACTCCCCGTTCCCCGTAGCCAGATCCGCAATTATGCATAAACTCAGCTCCGAGGGGTACCTTTGCCTCAAACTACCTCAGTAGGGCGCTAGGCCTCACCCAAGTAGGCGGGACTCGATCTTGTGTTACATGCCATGGAACCGCAAGGGTTCCCCCGCCGGGACTGCAGTCTTGACGCACTGCCTCTAATGGAGAACTCGCGGAGGAATCCCCATCGGGACTACGGTGTTGCATTCCCCCTTAATGGCGACTGCAAGGGAGTCCCCACCCAATCGTTGGTGGTGGAACGCCGGAGCCTCCCAACCATCCCGAATGGCGCTGTCCCCAACAATCACCGCAGCTTCGTTGTGCAAACTCCAGCGAATCATGACGTGGGCGAAGTCGCCTTCCATCCACGGGCTCCAGGTGCATTTCCATGCAATTTACATGTGAGACAACGAAGCTCCAGCATACAGTCATTTCGCAAGTAGCCAGGTTTACCACAGGTAAAGCAATGGCCGCTGCGATCTAGTCCAAGATAAAATTTGGCCCTATGGACTGGCTTCCAGCACTGAAAACATAAGTCATCAAAGGAGCGCTTCATCACTCGGCAGGTTACCAACTGAATTTGCCCCTCGGACAGAAGCTTGTCCACCAAGATGAGCGGCACTGCCAAATGACCACTTGCGTCGCCACAAATGCCGGCTGCGTGGATGTTGTATCTAGTGAGACCGTCTACCCTGTAACCTGACGATGTTCCTTTAGGAACTCGTCCTTCGTAGTTAGTACGTCCACGTCCTTAACAACACTCCGGCCGCCTCTTTCCGTCAGAGCCGTAGGGGCACCCTCTACCTTTTCGGCTATGTCCTAGCTCAGTTGTTAAGCCGCACCACTATCAGATTGCACCCGGAGATGCAGGTCCTCCCTCTGCCCCTTTCGTGCGGAGAGGACCCCTACCTCACCCGGTGACACTGCCTACCTTCAATGCTGCTCCACCAAGTCACCATACCTGGTGGCGTCCTAATCACCTCCATTGATTTCGGACCCACGGGTGGTCTCCTGCTCTTTAACGAAGATACCGATGATACTCCTGAAAGACACACATAGTGTTTCTCCTCCACCCGCTTACAAATGTACTCCATAGAACGCCGTAGAATCTGCCAAAGCCAACCCTAGGGCCTACAAAAGCAGACTGGTCGATCCTGTCTCACTGTAACTTACTTGCGTTACGAACCTGCAAATGACGGATGCTACCTCGCAGTCCCCAATTTCCAAATCAATCACTAAAGCATAGTCAGTTCAGCTCCAATAAATTTTATATCCATTGTTCCCTTCGGATAGATCACGTACATTTGACTCCTCCATAAGGAGCAGTAAAATTCGAGGGCCTGCCTCGAATTTGCCCACTCGGGCCAGGTCCCGATTCCATGCAGCCTTACGGAACACCGATGCGTGTTGCCGATGGGTGTTCGACTCCAAACGCCATGTCTATAAGCCAAGCAGACCCAACATCCTCTGGCAAGTAAGCGGTGTCGTTCACTAATGTTGAAGATAGGAAGACCTGCTGAGGCAAGAGTTTAGTTCTTAAGAACTAACCGTTCAATGTCTGCGTCCGCAACTCCGCAATCAATCGCTCGCCGGAGCTCGTCAAACGACGACCAAGTTGCAACTTGTTGTAGGCCTCCATTCAGAGTCTGCGATGACATATCAGTGATGATAAAATATATTTGTGTAGCATCATTCGCTGTGTTCAGCCGAGTAGATCACTTATCCTGAGGCTCCACAGGTATTTCATCCAAACCATCTGCGAACTCCTGCAACATACAAGCATGGCTGTTCATACGTTCCGAACACTCTTTGGTTTCAACTTACTTTGGTTTCACTGGTCGTATGTAATCGGACCAGTGAGCTCAACTCCCTAACTTTATGCAAAAAAAGAGTCACGTTATGTACAAAACATTTCGTCCGTAATTGAAGGCACTTTTCCATGCGTCCTATACGCTTCCCTTCTTCTAGAACATGTTCTCTTAAACATTAGACGACAATTAGAGATGCAAACCTCTCTAGATTAGAGACTGTCACCGTAAAGTCTAAGGAACTCCAGGAACTTGCTTTTGATTTTGTTCTTTCCCTCACCTACTGGTGGGAAACCACGGAGCCTTCCCTTCCGCGAAGGTTTCAAAGGACGCTTTCCGCTATCCATGATAGCGTAGGACTTTCAGTCCTACCGGACTGAAAGAGCCAGAAAGTCCTCCTTGACATCCCTGCTCGTCGACGCTATCAGACCGACAGCTCGCTGCTACCTCCAAATCATTCTCCTCCGCAAAGTTTACTTCCGTAAACTATAGTGCGTATTTCTCATTGAAATAAAATAGATAACTGAATGTTCCTTAGATCACTCATTTTTTATCACTACGCATTGTAGTGGCGATCTAGGACAGCTGCTGATTAAGTTTTGTCTGGGGAACCAATGTCTAATACACAGAGTAAAGGACATTTTACAAGAAAAATGGTTTTGAAACCATTTTTCTTCTAAAATTATAGGTTTTATAGAAGTGGAATGACCTTATCGTTTTCTATATTTGTATTACTTATTCGTCCACTCTACTTTCATCTCAATACGATGAAGTAAATGTAATAAATTTTAGATGACATTTATTTTTCACGGTTGTTTTCGTATCCTCCTCGATTCTTTTCGTCATCATTTTGTAAAAATTCATTTAAAGATTTCAATCCGTGTGAAAATCGACTAAGTCTTTTACACTGTTCTTGTTAAGACAGTTTTAGTCGTGTAGTAGCGGTGAATAAATGTATATTTGAATGACCTAACCATGATTGAAAAAAAATCGTTTACCAGCCTATACTAACTGTTAACTAACTATACTTCATATAACAGTTTTTAATAAAACTGTGTTTTATTAAAAATAAAACACTGCTATTTAAATAAAGAGGAAGTATTACATAACAAATTGAATGAAATACATCGTTTCTTTCTTGCTTAAACAATACACATTATCAACTTTGTTTTAAACATCTTTTTTTTTAAATAATTATAAAATTTGTTATGGATTACAGAATTAAATGACTTTCAAAAAAATTAAAAGAAAAATAAATAAGATAAAAATTAATTAGCTAATTTTCATGTTTTACTTCTGTTGCTGATGAAAAAAAAAATTGTTTAATATTATTTTAAAAATTGCTACCAGAAACCGTCAATGAAGTTAAATCCAACCAGAGGTTGCCGGGTATTGTCGGCATAATGGATCAATGTTTGACTGTATAATCGGTACTAAAATTAATTTTTGCATTTCAAGAGGATATTTCATAGTTTTTAGTTAACTTGATTGTATTAATTTTGTATAACTTATTTAGTTCTTCTTAGAAAGGAACTTGATAGTACTGTTTTTTTTAACAATACCATTAAAGTAAGCTTTTACCAAAGTAAAATGTTTCTTTCCTTATTAAAATATAAAAGCCATAATTTGACGTTTCTTTTTTGCAAAAATTATTTTTTACCTATTGATTTTGTAGAAATGTTTTTTATAAACTTTTGATTTTTCATAAACTTTTGTATTGAACTACAATTTTTTAAATTTTTCTTAAACATTTCTTTTTTATTTACTGTATCCCTTCCATCTATATATTTTAAATTTTACCTTAAGGTTTAGAGGGCGGTAACTATACAGAGGGTAAAAATTTCCACCTTTTCTTTTTTTATGTCCCTTATAGAAATTTTTAAAAAATCACCAATCTATCATAACTGAATATTCAATTTCAGATCTTGCGTCATAAAAATTTAGCTAACTTTTTAAAATATTTGCCCATATATACAATAAGAAAATGCTAACTGTTCTTGTCCTTATATTTTCTAAAACCTTTTTTCTGTTCCTCACGATTGTTTTGACTAGCTCAGTTCATTCGGTATCTAATGGTAGCAGTGTTTTTTTTTTTTTGTGAGTTTTTGTGCCAGGATGTTAATTACTTAATTAGAATGAAGGGAAAAATACCGGCAAGGAAACAAAATTAAAAAATAATTTCCATTAAAATTCTACTCTTACGACTAAGGCTTGATGTGTAAAAATTTCGTAAGAAAATTCAATAATTTATCATCTCTGCAATATTTCAGAGTTGCACATAAAACAACCTATAAAGAAAGTGATTTTATAATTTTTTGCATGGAAAATGTGTAAATGAGGAATTTGTTTGAATTTACTCATATTTGGTAAAAAAGGAAAATTTTGCGTTAATATCAGAGAAGAAAAAGGTTACACCAAATGAACTATACCTAACTTAAGCCAATATTATTTGGTGTTTAACATTATTTTTATTGCGATAATAAAATATTTAATCTTATTCAATTATAGTAGCAATTGGAAATTATTTAAAATAATCAGAATAATACAATAATTAATCAGAATAAAGTAAAAGATTACTTGTCAGTTTCAGTATAGAAAAATAATAAAACAATACAGACATGTAGACAAAAGGAACAATCTGTAATATATATTACCAACAAAATGTATAAAAAATAATTACCGGTTTTATTCACGCTTTCAAGCAAAAACACTTATATGTATCTGCAATCAGTTGGCAATAATGTAATCGTTTATAGAATTTCTTTTGTAGTGAAAAAAATAAAAAATATTCTTACCAATTTATTTAAAAATAATGCAATTTTTTAAATATTTCAATAATTTATTTTCTTAGTTTTATTAAATTTATCTTTATTTTCATCATGCTATTAATTTTCAGGAGTGATATCACTAATTGTAAAAAAAGAAAATGCTGACATAAAAGTTACATAAATTGAGAATTCATTATATTACTAATTTTGATGTATAAATTGATTTGTGTTGCGATATTATCAAGTCTGAATTGTTTTTATTAGCGTTTCATTTATTTTACATATAAAATTCTTATCTCATATTTAATTAGTGTTGCATTGCAAAGTTTTTCTTTACCGCTATCTTAAACTACAAAAAAATCCGTAAAAATCTGAAGCTACTGTAACATTTTCTAACTTTAGGGTATTTTATGAAATGAAGAGCAGTTTCACTCCAAACTTTCTCTTTTCTTTCCCGGTTAAACTTCCATACTACGTTTCCTTTAAGAGATAACGCCGATTAGTTAGAGATTCTGTAGTTTTAGTAAGGGTTTCAGTTAATTTGTTTGGTATTTATTTGTCATATGCTGACATCTTGCTGCTCGTTCACGGCAAAACAGTATAATTATATACATATATATATATATATATATATATATATATACTCTTCTTGCAAAGTTCTTATTTTTGTATCTCTATTTTCCATGTTGTTCAGAAATTAAACTTTGTTTAAAAAAAAATTTTTTCAAGTTTCAAAAATTGTTAAGAATATTAATTGAGTATTAGATAATTATATAGAAAACAGTACAACTAAAAATAGTATTTATAAATCATTTAATAAACCAATTCATTTTTTCTGGGTATTAAAATGATGTTAGTGTGTTTTTGTTTATTTGAAACTGGTTTCATCAATTGGCTGGCTAATTGTTCTTTCAGAAGGTAACTTTTAGAATAGTATATAATTCTTCTAATGCCGCTACTTTTCATCAACATTTTGTTTTGCAGAACTTTCCGTAATTTTTAACATAATGAAAAAAATAAATAAAGACTAGTATGACAATAAGAAATATCACTAACGGTTAACAAACATCCAGACAAAGATTACTATTTTATGCGATCATGCTTCTACCATTTGTACAAAAATATATCAGAGCAAATCAATTAGAATATTTATAAATATCTAGTAAATATGGAAAATTAAAAAGGATATTTTAATGGGAATGATAGAAATATCTACTTCAACCAATTTTTAACTGGAGAAAAAATAAGTTGTTCAGTTTCAAAAAAAAAAAAAAATTAAAGGTAAAATCTAAAATTTCGAAGAAGTATCGAGTATCCCTAAAATACTACTGTACGTAAAGTTGTAAATAAATTTAATTAAGACATTAAAACCATCGATCTGCAAATACTCAATTACAACACGATAAAAAACTGTGAAATAAATATGCGATCTTTTGAATGTATGACTAAACGTGGAGGTTATATCTTATATGGAAAATCATAGAATTTTGTTTGATTCACTAGGAATGCATTCAAATCCTTCTAAAATAACAGAATGTCAGTAATTTTGATTTTCTTTTCATTCTATTTATATTGTCTCCTAGAAATCCCATATTCTATCAAATCAAACTTGGTGGTAAAGAACTATCAGGTAAGGAGTTACATAACCTTACTTGAATTAGGTTAATTGCTAAAAATGAATAAAATCGATTGTCAATTACCAAATATGAGAACCAAAGCAGTAATTATAAATTTAATTAATTGATACTAAATTGTCTTGTGTTGTACAATTCTGTATTGAGATTTTTTCTATTAGAGTACATCAATGAATAAAAAATAGTATAATAATAATAATTAAAATACCCACTTACCGACAACTTTTTATATGCGTTCAACCGCTTTCGGAATAAAATTACATCATCAGGAACCTAAAAATGTATGTTATATTCTTAATAAAACTAAAACTTCATTGTCATATATAAAGTTTATGTAAATGAATGTCTCAATGTTATGTAAATTGTAAGTTATGAAAATGAATGTTCATTATAATGACAGGACGTTAAGTCGACACAATTTTAAACATATGACCACTCTTATATTATATTACGTTACATAAACGAATTTACATGACAAAAAAGTTTTAGTTTTATTAAGATTATAACATACATTTTTAAGTTCCTGATGATGGAATTCTATTTCGAAAGCCCTTGAACGCCTATAAAAAAATTGTTGGTAGGTAGGTTTTTTAATTACTTTATAATCGTACCTACAGGCCATCTTTGATAAAAAATTATTATAAAAAAATAATATATTTTTATTTTCTAATTTGTATTTTTAATATTGATAAATAAATTATATAATTTTTTTTTTTTTTGGATGAACGAACCGATTTCGTTCTTGAAAACTGTGTTTGCTTTATTTATAAAAAAACAGAATTTAGTAGAAAGATCTTAATAATTATTAAAAATAAATTTGTTTAATAAACATTATTATTTTTTAAGATCGTTGATGAACTACACTTACCGTAAATTTATTCTACGAGCTTGTATTCATTCCAATGAGCACAATGACATGAGATTAACTAAGTAGAGATGATAAAAGTCTGAAAACATTACAACATAATGTAGCGTGCAAATATAATAGCAGGTTGATTCTCAAGGGGACCAACATCACAGAATGTGACAGAAATTCCTTTAGTTGTAAAGTAAATTAGCAATAAAAAAAAAACAAAATACTGATAACATTTTTATCTTTAACACTTTAAAACATTTTTTGCGTTAAGAATGTAAAAGTTTTAACTTATTGTGTTTGACTCGACACAAAAAAATTCGTGTTTGTTGCACCATTTGTGTTTATTGAAGCTAACTAAATATTTTTTTTTTTATTATGAGGCATTTACTGTAGAGAATATATCGATAAAATTACTGTTTGATACTATGTTATATAAATGTATATGTTGTATGTGTGCGCACACGCGCGTGTGTAACAACATACTACACTACCTTTTTTCCTTATTTCAGTCTGTTTGTATTAGTAACTTTAACACTCGAGTGAATTGCCAACTAAAGATGATTCTCGGTGGAAATTTTCTCCTACAAGAACTGTAAAGTGAAATGTGACATTTACGTTTCGCTTATTTGACACTTTGTATGTTATAGCTACACATGTGTTTCAACATAACATCAAATTATTAAAGTTTAATGTTAGTATAATTTGTAATTTAGAAACAATAAAATTATCACCATGCTAATAAATATATGTATAAAATGTATTTTTTTAAATAAACTGTTTAAAATATCACCATCGTCTGTAATTTTTTTTCTCATATTTTTATCAAAAGTATAATTTTTATTTTATTTAAAAATAATAATTATTATAAACAAAGATTCAGAGTAATATAAAAACATTACTGTTAATTAATTTCCTTAATCTAGCCGTGTGTTTTATAACCATAAAAAATTGGATTTTTCCAATCGGGCAATAAAATTATTAAAAATGAACTTGTTTAAATAGATTTCCTAACATCCTTACATTATGTTCTAAAATTTTGTAAAGGTGTTTTATCTCTCTAAGTGTATGCGTTTACCTGTATTGATTTCTTTTCGATCGATTTTGAGGATTTATTATTTCATATCAGTTACGAGCAGTATAAAAAAATGAGGCTATTTTATCTTCGGTTATTTTCGTTAATATAATATCCATAATTAAGAACGATTTTAACTAAATAACGAATTATTTGACAATAATTTTATGAGAATCGTATGTACGTAATAAAATTATAATATTATCTTGTTTGATTTTATTTATTATAATTGAATCTTATTATTATATTGAGTTCTTAAAATTGAAAATATTTGAGAAATAAGAAGTTTTATTATGCACATTATTATTATTTAGATAGGAGGTTTGTCTTATACATACATAAATATATATATATATTTTTTTTTTTATTAGAATACATAATATTCCATAATAGAAGAAAATGTTTAAAGATTTTTAATAGGATTGAATTAACCCACCGACTTGGTCAAGTGGTGAACGTATCTTCACAAATCAGCTGGTATGAAAGTCGATAGTTCCAGCGTTCAAATTCTAGGAAAGGCAGTTACTTTTATACGGATTTGAGTACTAGATCGTGAACACCGGTGTTCTTTTGTGGTTGGGTTTCAATTAACCACACATCTCAGAAATGGTTGAACTGAAACTGTACAAGAATACTTCATTTACACTCATACATATCATCCCCATTCATCCTCTGAAGTAATACCTGAACGGTAATTCCGGAGGCTAAAAAGGAAAAAAAAAGTAGTATTGAATTATAAGTAAAGAAGAAATACTTAGAAATTTTACAAGTTTCAAGTAGTTATAGAAATAGTATTAAGGAAGAAAAGGCAGTATTCTGCGAGTAGTCTGTCTCCATTCAATTTGTAAATCTTGTATGTAAGAGGTATCAAAAACCTTAAAAATATTTGACAGTAAACATGGCCCGTTTTTATGATTATATAATTAATAATTAAAAAACCCACTTAGCAACAATTCTTTTATATATACGTTCAAGCGCTTTCAGAATAAAATTCCATCATCAGGAATAAAAAAAATATATGTTGTAATCTTAATAAAACTAAAACCTCTTCGTCAACTTCATAAAACTTTCATTTAAAAATTTAATTTTTGCGTTATATTACGTTACATATACAAATTTGCATGACAAAGTTTTAGTTTTGTTAAGATTATAACATAATTTTTTAAATTCCTGATGATAGAATTTTATTCTGAAAGCGCTTGAACGTATATATATATATTATAATTGTTGCTAAGTGGGGTTTTTAATTATTAATTAATAATAATATTAATGATGCTTTCTATTTGCTTACGAATTAGTTAATATCAGAAGAAATTGGTTTGTAAATATTTTTTCTAATAAATTAATGCTTAAAAGAAGATTTATAACCAAGTTGCAAATAACGGAAATAATGTATTTTAATACTTATATACGTATACTGTCTAAGTATACCTGTAATATATAACGTTTTTATTTACCAACGAAATAAGTGAAAAAAAAGTTAATTACGTAGTTATGCTAAATTAATAGATCAACAATAATATATTTATTACATAATCTAGAATAGATCTAAAAATAATATTTCAATTAGATTAAGCATTCTAAATAAACTGTAAAATAATCTAGGTGGCCCGTGGAAAATGGTAAAAATTAGTATGAATGAAAATTGTACTGTATTAGTTGGAATACTGATGAATATACGATTCTGAATATTCTTAAATATAAAAACCTCTGTAGGAGTGAATCAACATCGTTTTGTATTTTGAAGAGTAGTGTAGTAGCTTGAGCGGGGAGTACTATAGAAAATAAGCTTTTATGGACAAGTATTTTTCCAATAAATACTTATTTATAGAAATAAATTAAAACTAATTGAGTTGATTGGTCACTGTATCCTAACTCTTGTTAGCGTAACCCTTCAATAATCATGTTTTCATCATAATTTTACAGTAAAAAATTTTAGCTTGAAAATGTAAATACTATTTCGGTTAAAAATCTATATTTCTTTAAATGAAAATTAATTATCAAAATCTGATCGGAGTTAATGAATTCCATCCAGCATCTCCACAATCGTGTTCGGAAGTGTTGTTTACCGCTCTTACATTAAACATACTTTAACATCACTTTGTAACAACATAACGAAATACCCTGCTTCTTGTTTTTTTTTTTTTTTTTAAATATTAGAAACTATAAATTAATTTTCTTTTGTATCTCCTCAAGGAGTTTTTAGTATCAGACAAATAGTTTTGCCCATGCTTGTTTATATTAATTTTATTGATGTTAGGTTTATATTTTTCCAGTGATATTTATTTAACAATATCTTGTGTTATTCCATTCCAAAAAACTGACCCATATTTTTAAAATTTTTTTACACCGTAACTTAACCAAAAAGTTATTTTTTATACCCTACAAATTTCCATTTCCATACTTTCAGGTTCAAGCTTCTCTATAAGCTTCATTGGTGAATTAAGATTCATCAAGCAAAAAAAAGGAATACTTACATTATTTACCTGAAGTAAAACAGTTAAAAAATAATGAATTGTTCTTGGAAATGTAGAAAAATAAGTTCCATTTAATTCCTCAACATGAATTTTTCTTGATGAATCTCATATTCCATATAGGATTAAAGCAAGCAAATTATGTGATTTAAAAAATATTTCAACCTATCCACTTTCAGACAGAGGAAAAGCAAAAAAAAATTATATAAACGTAATAATAATTTATTATCTTTCTTTATTTTCCATATTTTTTGAAGGCACATTGATGATATATTTATATCGATTGATATTTACTTGCAGGGTTCAAGTTGAAATTAAAAATAAATATATTAACATAACATAATTCAAACGATATTAGGTGTCATTGTTCAAAAATCTCTTGATTAAAAATTGGTTACATTTATAATACGATGAATTACGAAACAACTTTGCAAAAAGTGATAAGTTCAACCAGTTTTTTCAATCTTGTACATTAATAGTATTAACGCAATAAAAATGTATTTAAAATAAAATATTAAAATACGAAATAAGAAAATAATTAATTATTCAACCATACATCAGGTATCTATTAATTCAATTAAAATAATAGGTCATTGAAATTTCATTTGATGCGAGTTCATTACGACTGATGGTAGGCTGAACTTTGACCCATAGGCTTCTTTATAAATGTTTCGTTAAAACCTTCCTTTGAAAGTGTCAGGCTTGACTTCGTAAATCAAGCCTGACGCCTCAGCGTTTTTACAAAAAGAAACGTGGTTCGTGTCATAATATTTCATACATTAGTAGCTATCCAAGAATATAAAATCAAAATTTTATATTGTTACAATTACTTAGAAAATATATATTTTATATAACTTGTTTTCTTTCTATATATAACCAGAAGAGCGCATTTAATAGTGCGAAAAAAATAATCGGGAGCAACTACCAAATAACATCGAAAAATAATGTTTTAATTTTTTTTTCTAAAACCATTGTTTTTTTTAAATCGATCAATTTTAATTTGTTCCTCTTAAATTTTACCTGATGGTGTTTTCTATTTGGGAAGCTCGTAATGAAAAGTGATTTTATTTTGAATATTGAAACGCTTTTTGAGTGCTCAAAGTGAATACATAAAAATATAATAAAAAATTACCTTTTCGGAATACAAATACCAGAAATATGGCTTTTGATTCCACTTCTGTCCAGATAATATAAAATCTATAATTAGTAGTCAGCAAATAATTTCAGGTTAAAACTATCATTTTCTAATATGAATTATTTGGAGTACGGTCTCATTAAATATGGGGTAAAATAATTTAATAATTAAATATAATTAAAAAAGAAATACCACTCCTGAAATTTTTAATTATATTAATTCAAATTATTGTTTAAAAAATATTGCAGATATTTTCGTGACATGCCTTATGAAAGGAATTGATTACTTTATGTGTTGTGTTAAGAGATGGTGTTTACTTTTACGTTTTTACTTTCATTTACGAAGTAAAGAAAGTATTGTGATCGCAAAAGGTTTCGGTTTTTAGATTTTAACGGAAATATTCATTTTGACCATCCCTAATATATATATATATATATATATATATACAAGAGATATACGTATATACGAGATATACGTATCTCGTATAACTCAAAAACGATTACCTGTAGGATGTTGAAATTTTGGATTTAGGAATGTTGTAATATCTAATTGAGCACACCCCTTTTGATTGCAATCGACTGAACCAAAAGTGTCAAAAAAGCCCAAAATCCCCAAAAATTTGAATTTTGGACTTTTTTCAAGTGCAGGAATAAGCCTTCATTGAGAGATTTTCAACAATATATCATAATAAATGGTAGTTATTTTCATTGGCTCCAGAGTTATAACCAAATAAAAGTTTAATTAATGAAATACTTGGATCTTACAAGGGAAAGCACATCGGTTCGAATCGGACTTCATCTTTTTTTTTTAATTTAAATATATTGATTTATTAATAATTATTAATCCGTGATTGCAAAAAAGAATTGTAATAAATAATTATTCAATAATAACAATAAAAAAAAATATGAAAAAAAAATCAGACGTTATTAGTGAAATAAAGTTTTATGTACTTTTAAAAATGTGTAATTGTAATTTAATAAGCATTATTACGTATGTGTATATGTAATAGATTAGTGAAACATCTGATTATTATTTAATATTAATTGAAAAAAAAAAAAATTTAGAATCGTATTATTTTTTGATTTTCTAGTTCAATTTCTGTTTAATTTTATCTACATTAAAATTAATACAATGATTGAAAAATATACCCTCGCAAGAACATCATAGAGGCATACGATCCCGATCTTTAATAAACTGCAAAAAAATTCTTATCTTTTAGTTTATTAATCCTATGATATTGTCGGACAGTATTCTAAGTCGGAGTTGGTCATCATTTTGTTTATTTGTTTTTTATTGCCAGTCACTTAATCGTTCTTTGGTTTGATATAATTCTTTTGATCTTAATTTGTGCATACGTTATCTAGTTTTAAAATTTTCTCTTTCTTTATATTCATCATCCTCTTTTAATCTTTTAATTCTCTGCTTGGTCTTAACGTTTTCTTCCTCTTTATATTTATCATTTTCTCTTATTTTTTTATTCTTCCCTTGTTTTTAACATTTTCTTCCTCATCGTATTCCTCTTCTTGTCGTTTTTTTGAGATTTATTTCTTCATGTTATCTTTTTTTTCCTGTACGATTGTTTCTTTTTCATTTTTTATTATTTACCAAATAATCCATTAATAAAAACTGAATATTTTACACTTTAAGATCAAAATTAACATTTGTAAGCAGTTTTATTTTTTATTTAAGCAACTTTTATTTATACCGCACCAGAAATTTGAAGCTTTTGTTAATCAGAAGCTCACGAAGTTAGATTAATACTGATCTAGTAATACGAGTAATAAATGGACTTTTACTGTATCCTAATACTTTATATAAGATTGTTGAATAATAATTGTAAAAATATTTGATGTTAATAAAAACTAATATTTCAGCAATTTTCTAACTGCCCATTTTATTAAAGAACTGGAGGATAGTATCTAACTTTCAAACGAAATATATTTAAATGAAGTGCGGCAAAAAATGTGCACATGCAATTTAATAGGCGTACAAGGAAGTCATGTGGTGTCCACATCAAATTTTTTAAATTGTTTATTTTAATAAAAATAATTTATATTGTTCTTTGTTTTATTAATTTTTTATTTATTTTTTTTATATTGTTATTTAACGTTAAAAAACTAAAGTCATCAGCGACTTAGTATAATGTAATTGTGCCGGTAAAGTTGTAGTCTTGAACAAACTCAGACTGACCATTCCTGAGAGGTATGGTTAATTGAAATCCAGTTATCAAAGAAAACCGGTATCCACTAGTAATCAAATCCGAATAAAAGCAACTACCTTTATTAGAATTTGAACCTGAGAACTCTCGACTTCGAAATCAGTTGGTTTACAAGTATACTACTAGATCAACCCGGTGGGTTATCCATTTTTTTAATTTGATATTTATGGTATTATACTCGTTTTGTTGTATTACATTTTCATTAGTATTATAAGTTTGTCTTGATATGGAAAATTCAATTATTCCTTAGGTAAAAATAAATAATAACTTAGAAAATCAAAGAACAGGTTTTATTTATAAAAATAATCGATATAACTTAAAATCTCAGCTTTATTATAGGATTTATTTTATTTCGTATCTCCATCGATAAAAATTGATAAAAGCTAAGAAAGGACTAAAAAATAATAAAAACCGCATGCGTAGTTGTAATAATATCGGAATCAATTAGAATTGTGGCAAATTGAACAAACTTTTATTTACATTATTATTCTACAATAAAATTTTTTTTTTTCTTAGATTAACATATAAGAATGATTTTCTTGGAAACAAATATGTGTGAATAAAATAAGTATAACACAAATACATAAACTTATAAATTTAAATAATATACTAGAAGATTTACAATAAATGATACCTAACCTACGATAAAATGTCGTGGAATATAATTTCTGTGATTGTAACAGATATGAATTTTTGTATGAATGAAAGAGAGATATAGTGAATAAGTAAGAGTAAGTGTAAGAGAGAATTGTTTAAGATTAAAGCAAAGCACAACAAATGAAGGAATTCTTCTTTTTCTCTTCTATTTGCACTCTTTTGCAGTTTTCATTTCCTTTTCATTTAATTTAAAATGAGGAAAATTGCATCAACGAATGAAATCTAGTCTTGGAGATATCGCAGCGTACTATTTCAAAAAGCAATCTTATTAACTGAAAGAATAGTGTATATTTCTTTTATTAAAGATTTTGTAATAAAATATTTTTTTATTTATATTTGAAACAACCTAGCAACCATTACAAGTTTTGCTTTGTTTTAAATAAGATGCATTGTAATTTAAATATTTGTATGCAATTAAAATATTTTTAATTATAATAGTAATCTGCTCCTTTATTAACCTTTAAATTTCAATAGAATATTTTTCTTTCAATAACTTATTCATTTTAGTCATGTTGAGAATTAAATCATTCGTAAAACGTTTTCAATTTTCTTTAGCATAAAAGCTGCTTAGAAGTAAAACACATAATTTTTTCTGTTATTATTCAATAAAATTAATGAATTAGATTAAAATTTTGCCGATGCTGTCAATTTTTTTTATAAAAAAAAATCAATATTTTAAGGTTTCTGTAATATTGAAAAGCTGCATTTTTACGTTAAATGGAAACGTAAAAATTTTATTTAAGGCTTTGTCATGTAAAATTGCTAGACTATTTTTTTTTAAATCAGTAAAACGTTTTTTACAGTAAAAAAAAACCTCGGTATCACTTTACAGATGCCTCAAATTACCCCATATCATTAAATAATATTTCTTAGACCTTAACCAAAATTTTGTAGGTATTATTCTAATATAAAAAATATTCATGGATGAAATATTAAAATAAAAAATTAATAAACGAACAAAAATTAGTTTTATTACGAAAATATATCAAATGAAAACTCATTCACGCATATTCTAAAGAGATTGTAGTAGATTTGGATGAAGAAAAATTGTTCACGGGAGAAAGGAGGTGCACCTGATTATATTACTGTTTGGAATTAATCTTCAATGTCTTATTAGCAGGTTGATACTGTCTTAGTTCTGATTTGAACTCAGTACGCCAGCTAAAATTTTAAACATCTTCTGCTAATACTACCACTCTGTCAGAAATAGATTTCTTTTCGCGCGCGCGCGCGCACACACACACACACATACACACAATAAGAAAAATTGAATAGAAAATTGTTAAACTTTAAATATTTAACATTTATTAACATTATCAAAAATCTTTGTAAAGTTTTGATGGAATTTTATAAAAATAATTTTTAAATTTGTTCGAATTTTTCTGCTACTGGCAGTAATAATGGAAAATTCTGACATAAGTAGAATTGTATTGGGCAGAGGTTGCTCTAGGTACATGGGGCAGATGTTGCGTGGTGCAGGTACCACTATATTGTCTTTTTTTCTTTTTTTTTTGTTTAAGAGGTGGAAGAACCCAGTTACGGGCGCCGAAGCAGTGTCGGACTCTGGAACAGGTTCCGCAAAATGATATTAGGTGCGTACGTGTTGTGCGCACTACCGACTAAACCTCCATCCCGGGCTATCCCCTTCATTGTACAGCTGATGTGCTTTTCATCACGAAGGAGGTAATACTCCCACACAAACACATACAACCAAACACAACGCAGAAAGTCACACACTTGAAAAAGATCACATAAGGCAGAAGCGCATCACACACGCAACATAACTTAACAGCAACCACAAAGTACACACGTCACATCCATCTCCTCAACAACAATCACATTCGTCAAAACTTACTTTAGCGTACAAGAGCAACATACCAATCGAGCGCGCACACACATACACACACACACTATCGCATCACAGACACATTCCTGAACGACACACACACTCATTAACGGTAATTGAGATACAACATACTTACCAGATACCACTTTCCACAAACACTAATTATCAAAAAAGATCTATCGAAAAGTAAAATATAGTATTTATCTTAAAAAATTATTAATATTTTTTTTCTATTTTTAATGGGTACAATACGAACTCTTATCAAAAATCTTTAGTCTGAGAAAAACAATTTGGTCACTTATGTAACGGTATGCAACGGGTTCGAGCTGGTCACAATAACGACTAACAACTATGAAATGGCGTCTGTAAACCCTTCTTCACCGATTACTAGGAAACGCTTGTCTTTGGATTATTCCAAAAGAGATCCCAGTACTGTTACACGACGCAAACTGATCAGTGATAACATTGTTGACAACATGACTGTAATCTCATAAAGAGAAAATGGATCTGAGACGAACATCATGGACCTCTACAGTGACTCCTTAGGGGCAAACGATTTTTGTTTTACGCACACCAAAAGTATCTCGTGATGATACGTTAGCGACAACTTATCTCTTACTAATCCTTAAGATGGAGGAACTAGGGGGCACCCGTCCACGCATCCACGTAACTGTGCGTTCTTCGTTGACCCGTGGGACACCACTGAGTTCCTGCCGTCGCTTCCGGACTGACTTCAATGCTGCTGAGCATCATGGTGATGATCGTCGTTCCGCGGGAGGCAATTATGATAGATATTGTCAGCTTGCGTTGAGTAGGGTGTGTTTTGTCCGCGTCCGGTTGCGTATGGGCGTTTCTCCGTTGATCCCCAAACGACTTCATCGTTTCGCTGTCTCCTTCTGGCAGTAAATCCTTTTAGCCCCACTGGAGACTGTATTGTTCTTCTTGGCGGTCCTGTCTTCGCATGTTGCCGATAGGAAGGAGTTTTATTCATTTAGAGTCCCACACTATCGGCTGTGCGGGTGGACGGTGGAGCTTTCCTCTCCTCCGACATAAAAAAATTGTACTCAAGTAAAGAAATATAAAAATATTTTATAGTAAACATTATAAAGTTATTACAAGTTTGCTAAATGCAACCTGAGTTGTATTGTATATGTCTAATTAGTTCACAGAATTATGAAAACCACATAAATATTTTTGATAGAATTAACATCAGATGTTATTGCAGTAAATTTATAAATTTATATTTGGGGAAACTTTTCTAAGGAAAATATGACTGACCGAGAGGGTCAAACAACGTAAATACATTACTCTTCAATTAAAAATTATTTATGAGATGCCTGTAACTACTATTATATGGTTATACATTTAACAAATGTCAAATTAAAATTTTTATGCTGTATCCTCATCGAATGAAATTATATGGAAACAAGACTAAATCAGAATTATAAAAATGTTTATTTCCGTTAAATTTAAAATACATGATGGTTTAAATTTTTAAATTTTCCCTTACTGATTGAAAAATAATGTTTAAAATGTACTTCATTGTTTTCGCATAAAGAAATACATTATTAATTTGATTTTGTCCATTATCAGTCGGTTATTCTTACAGTGGTGACATTAAAATGTAGATTTTAATGAATAACGTTACACAGTCAAACTTTAATTAAAACTTGATCGAGAAATTGCCAAACAGTTCATTAATCACATCACAAATCATTAACGACCGTTAATGAGAAACCACTTTCCCCTAAAACTCCCCTCAAAATCAGTGTAATCAAAGGTAAGATGTTGATTCTTCTGAACCATCTATGTAAATTTACAAGCTTCATCATCCGCTAAAACAAACCTCTATAAAGATTGGGGAAACTTTACACTGTATACAGAGCCCAAGCAATCGCAGTTTTTAAAAAGACTTTAGATGCGTAGCATCCAACCACGTCAGGTGTAAGTTCATATCCAGATCTTTCCTCAAGTAATTGTTTCCACTCTACACTGGTGCATTTTTAAGGTGAAGGCTTCAACCCGCTTCTTTAGAGGAGTATAAGGCAACGCTATGAAATTGGGAATCAGCGTTAACTTATCACCAGACAGTAACTTATTTCACCAAACTAAATTAATTTGCTATTTTCTCTATTCCCTTCTCGAGTTCCACATAGCCGACCTCATCTTTAAAAATAAATCTACGAGAATTTTTTCCAAAACCTTAGCAGCCTTGGAGGAACGTATTTCAACCACTCAGAACAAACAACAAGGCTCTTTACTGGGCGCTCTGTAAAATAAAAATTAGGCTTCTGATTCACAAAATAAATTGTGAAATAATCCATTTACTGCTCTTAGTAATACTTGTACTTCATTAACAGTTGATAAGCGATGAGCTGTTATTGTGAATATTCATCTTTTTATTTTAGGTCATATTGTTTAAGTGTGATATATCTAATACATTTTATCTCAGTTACTTACGTTAATTTATTTGTGCTCTTCATATTATTATTTTTTCTTTATTTTTTTTTATACTATAGTAAAAACCTTTTAAAGACAATCTAAATAAACAGTATTTCATTATTATAAAAGTTTAATTTTCTGATTGCATATATGATTGATGTTTTAGTTAGAAATTTAATAAAAATTAATCTTATTCTTTTATTTGTTTTCTTCCTTTCTCACTCTGTGCGCGCGCGCGCGTGTTTGTTTGAGAGAGAGAGTGTGAGTGCGAGTAAGAAAACGCGAGTTACAGTGCGTGTGACAAATGATCGAAGTCACTGAAGAACCAACAATCAATTTTACAATTCTGTAGGAAGTAACTAACAAGCACTGACTTAATCGAAAAAGTTTGAACCCACTAGCAGATGATACTTGCTTACGAACAGCTAACATTAAATTGACAATCTAGACTTAAGTGCACACATTTAATCAAGAAGTATTCCAAAACAAACATACTGCAATATACATAGATACCATATATTTACCGTACCAACAGAAGTTTCCTCTTAAATTTGTATAAATTGTATTTACACAAAAAAATAAATTAATAGAGTTTAAATAAATAAATAAACATATGTACATATTTAAAAATTATTTTTTAACAATCGGGATATTAAAAAGAAAAACAAAATTCCTTCTTTCTTAATATCCTGTATATACAAATATTTTATATATTTTTATTAAATATTCATTTTGGATTACCAGATACTGAAATAAAACTAATTTAGATATTTTTTTATAGACCTTCCTGGGCTAATTTTCATGATTCAAGCGGGATTAAAAATCCGAATATTCAATTTTTTTAAAGTAAAATTTATTGTTATTTTTATCCTTAAAGTTTTTTCATTAAAATTTCCGACTTGTTTTAGCTTGATAAAAGCCAGTGAATATTGGACATCTTGAAGAAACAAGTCTAATATCCTAAAACTGGCTTCCGTGATCTATCTGACCTATTTCTGGGTGAACTTTTGTTTTTTTTTCGGGTAAATGAATCTCAACAGCATTAAAGTACTTTGAAATGCTTAATCCAGAAGACTGAGTACTCATTCAATCGTAGATAACAAAATTAAAATAAAAAAAATAAAAAATTTATATATATATATATATATATATATATATATATATATATATATATATATATATATATATATATATGTGTGTGTGTGTAGTAGCGCCTCTCGTAACCGAGGTAATTGGGTTGTTGCCCGCTCGGCTCGGATAACGGAATTCGTGGTTAACAGTGACCTAAGTTTCGTTCTTCAATTCGGGAAAAAAAGCCATATTATTATCAAATTGGTATCAGAATAATCCACGAGATAAAAATGATTATAACAATATTATTATTACTTATTGTTATAAAATCAGTAGTCACTAATCACTCTCGCATCGACTCATATAAACTTAGTTTGATTTTTTAACGTAAAGTCTTTCCTCCTTATTTTGTCTTATTTAACTGAGCAACACGATTCATAGAAGCGTGATTCGTCAGTTTCGTACTGCCGTTAAGTTAAAGAAAGGAACATCGTTTAGTTGTTCTAAATATTGGAGAGCTTTTGGGAGAAATACAGTCGTTTCGTTGTACCTAATATTTTCATTTTCATAAATCGGTTGGTCACTGGAGATTTCATTAACCTCTGATGATGAAGAGATTGTGAAAAATGTGACAATTTTTCACAATCTCTTCATCATCGTAAATTTTAAATTATGGTTCCGTTGAATCCGTTACTGACCAGTCTTGCACTTCATTTTCTTTTACATTTTCACATCCAGGTATATTTTCTAATAAAGTACAAAACTCCTCGTCCTATGGCATAGTACACAAACTTTTCCGATTGTTAATTTGCCGAATTTCTAGCTATAATTTTGTAAATGATTTATTGATTGTTGTTTGATTGATTGAATTCCATGATTCTGCCAATATATATGTAAATTGCAGGTTTTATGGACTGTGTCTTAAATGTGGGCGTAACATAAAGCTCTGATACATTTAATCATTTGCTCTGATGCTAGTTCTGAAGATAAATCTGATGCTATGAGATAACATCTTTTGTTTATTATGTTTTTTTTTTTATTGCCGCTTTGACACCCTAATTCATCGGTTGACACATTTGGTAGAAAAAAAATTGTCTTAATATTTCCCGAAATTAGAACATCTTCAAATGGATGTCAGGGTGCATTGTCCAATAATAGAATTGGTTTTTCCGTTAACTTCTTTATTTGTAGACTAGCAGATCCGGCAATGCTTCGCTATTGCTAGATTTGAGTATATATATAGATTAAATGAATACAATTGAAAGTTTGATAAAACATTAACAAAATGATGAACATTACCGAACTTCAAAAAATTTAACCTTTCCCTTTACCCCCATTTCTTTTTCCCATTTTCATTTTTACCATGTTAGCTTTCCATTTCCCCCTTTCCTCCTCTTTCCCTTTCCTTCCACATTTCTCTTTCCCTTTTCCCCGTTTTATCTCTTTTCTTTTTTTCCATTTTTCCGTTCTTCTCTTTTACCTTTTTCGATTTTTTCTTTTCCGAATTTTCCCACTCTCCTTTTTTCCCTGAGCGTAAATCCATCCAGTAGTATTTAGTTCATAGCAGACACACATATCGGAAACATTGAAATGGAATCGTAAAATATTTAGTATAGCGTGTGTTGTTTTTACGCCCGAACAGATATCTCTGTTTTAAAAAAAAAAAACATGTTTTACCTGTCACAGATATGACATCTTAGGTATATAAAAACACGCGGGTATTCGAATTTAACGTTGTGTCAAAATTTCAAACCAATCGGTGAAGGATCTTCGGAGATTTAAGATTTGAACAAAAGAACATTTTCGTTTTTATTTATATAGATCATTTTTTACATGCGAGATGAAACTTTGGTTAAACCAATTCTAAAAAATTTCTGCACTCATCCATGTCGATTTTTGGTTTGCATACTTAACAGCGATGAATAAAATTTTAAATCTTTTAATGCCCTAGGTTAAGCAGCTTTGTCGAACACAAAAAGAAGTACGTTGGCGTCATCACTAGCGTTGCTGCAGTCAAGAACAGTTATTCGCTCTTTACTAATTTTAAAGCCGGGTGTAGGTCTTCCCTTGACTCTTAGTGTTTTCGATGACAGCATTCTAAAATTTAATTCTATCTCATCTGCATTATATGCTTGTTCTAGTTGCAGATTTTCGGACTGAAAAAGCACAGAAAATTGTTTGATAAACTTAGCAGCGCTGACAGTATTGGTAGATAATATTTCCCGTGATACGGGTGTCTTATACCACGACTATTTCTAAATTTCTCCAGCCAGCCATTACTGGCAGAAAAAGTATCTGGACCATTCAATTTTTTGTTAAGTTGAATAGTCTTTTCTTCCAAAAACGACCAGATATTGGTACTCATATTCCTCTAATGCTTTAACTACAAGGAAACGGCTTCATCTAAATCATCCTAAACAGGCTTTTTCAGCGTAGATCATTTGTTTAGAAAGTTTTCGGGCACTTCTGATCAATATTCTTCAATTATTTTTTGATCCGTTTCCAACCGCCGACGGTTGTTTCTCCGACAACAAACTCATAAGCAATCTTTTTAATCGATTTACCGACATTTAAATCTTTTAATTGCTTCTAATTTTTTGTCCATTACACTACCACCCGTTTACGTTTAGTATTAGTAAAATACATACAAGTAAACCACACAACACACTACAGCTACTACACTGTATTACAGTACATCAGATACAAAAACTGAAGAATATTTATTATTCTGCTTTACTGCCACGCTCTGTAAACGCTCAATACTAGTTACTACGCAATATTAATTACGTACAACGATTAATCTACAGTAATAGGCTATAATAAAATTCGTAAATGGAGTAAACGGCATCTCGGTTAATTTTTTTTTACTATTACTGTACTTCGTACTTTTTGTACCTGATGCTAATGATGGATTAAATGAATGATTTGAAGCATAGTGAAAAGATGCCATGCCTGATCGACATTTACCCGCAACCTCCGTATGAAAAGCCGAGACGCTACTTGACCACGGTGATCTTGGTTGAGAGGCTCGGTTAAGGAAGACTCTACCGTATATCAGAAATAATTTAATAGAAAATAAACACCACTACTAATATATTATCCATGTCACGCAAATTTTATTCAAGAAGATTAAAGTCACGTACTCAGTGTAATTTATCAATATGAAATTTGCAAACCCAGTAAAATAAACAACATAATTAAATCTACTAACACAACATTGATCAACTGATCGCAGTATTTGACTACATACATACTAAATATAAACAACATTTGCTATGACACTGAAATAAGTTAATTGAACCAAAACGAACTCAATACTGATCGAACAATTATACTATATGGTAAGCAGATTTTTTAACCAAATCATGTAAAATGCAGTAATAAATCATAGTGATAAAGGAATTTTCCAGATAATATCAAAAATTTATTTCCACGTGTATAAACATCGACTACTATTTTAAATTAAGTTTTTTAAGCTAAATCCTTTTTTTTCGACCAAATCAGATTTAGTCAAAACCTTTCCTTCTAATAAATTAAAAATTAGTAAAAATCGGGAAAAATTTGATGCCTCATTCCGTGATTTAATTTACCTTTTATCATTTCATAAAAGGTAGAGTGAAGAGTTTGAAAAATAAATTACGATTAGTAGGATTTTAGTCAAATATTGTAGAAATCTTTCTGTTAGATAGGGCAATCAAAAGAGTAATTATAAATAAAAAAATAAATTAATGTGAAGTTTCAAAAGATATACAAATTTTGAAATAAAATACTTATTGCAAATTTAAATAAAATTTAATTGTAAAACCATAACTTGATTAGATCTGGTTAAACATTAATGATATAAATATTTCTAACTTATTTTCAGCTAAACTAAACCAAAATAAAATCAGTCCAAACAAAAATTATACCGCGTGTATCAAAATGAATATCGGGGTGGTTTTAATATAATCAAGAAGTTCTTTAGAAATTCGCCGGTAAGAGTCCGGAAAACTGGACGGTACGGTGAAGTCAACGAACTTTATTTACAGTTCTAAACATGACCTAACCTAAAAGTAAAATGTAAATGGATGAAAACATCATATTTCAGGTCAATTAGATTTGTAATAAAGTATACTGTCGAAAATACCTTGATTTTGTTAGACAACGTTTTTTTTCTTCCTTTTGATGAACCGCGGGACTCTAATATGTCACTTTTTCCTCAAAAAGGTGGGTTTACGAATAGCGCCGCTAGGTAACAGTACTTGATAGTACAAGGTAGGGTACAAAAACTTAATAATGTACTTGAAATAATAAAATTTAAAAGAAAATTCATTACAGCTAGTTTTAATAGTAAATATTCTTATGTAAATGAAAGTACTGATGATGAAACATTTTTTTAATTCCCATCACTTCATTAAAAAAAAATAAAAGTATCAGTTTACAAGAGATTACAGCTGCTAATAAAGCATAAAAAAACACGAACAGTAGGAGTGTTGCAAATATAGCAACAAAGATTTGTTACATTAAACAGAAATCAATTTTATTGGTAAAATTGTATTCTACGAGTAGAATTACTTGAACTAATTGGTGGAAAATAAAAACAAATTCCATTTAATAATAATATAAAACGTGTGTCCACAGATACGATAAAAATCGAGAGTTACAATTACAAAGTAATAAGTTCAATATTACATCGCGGATCTTCGATTCCTGAAGGCCATTTATACTAGTTTTATTAAATAAATGAAAAATTCGTTGTTTAATAAATGAAATTGGGCAGGTAAGAGTTTTGTAACAAATTTTTCAATTTTTTTCTTATTGTATGGAACACGTAAACATTTTTATTATGTATTATTGTATATCTATTGTCTATTACATATATTTAACTGTATTTTTTTAAACAAAATTCTAAATTAATAACAGATTTTGATAATAGAAATGTAGTGTTTTACATTTTTTGATATCAATATCATTTTGTTAAAAACAGTTTTATTTGTTTTACAGAAAGGTTTGTTTTTTGAGCGGAAGAAAAGATATCTGCGAGAATCTTACCATAGGGTTTACAATTTCATTGTATTTTTTTTTTGGATATTAGTTACGTTTCACTTACATTGATAAATTATACATGAAATGAAAGAGTAAATCAAACAGTTTTTTCTATAAGTATTCAATATAAATACCATTCGTCACACGGCACAAATTCAGCCCATGGGAAAGTGCATCCCATACTTTAATCAGAAAGCCTGGAGTAATTGATGCGACAGTTGCTTCAGTCCTCTGTCTCAAGTAGGTTAGGTCAGCTGGTAACGGTGGTACATACACTAGCTTCTTTATAAACCCCCCAAAAAAAAATATTGCACGGGGTCAGGTCGGGCGAGTGTGGAGGCAATGGCAAACAACCCTTGTCATCTAGCCCCGCCGACCGATCCACCCCGGAATTTCATTCAACCGATCACGTACAGCGTTATGCCAGTTGGAAACGCACCATCTTGTTGCCAAATAACGTTCTGTGATTCATATTGCAGTTGAGGAAAGAGCCTTAGTTGTAGCATAACAAAATAGTTCATTCACTTGCTTCCACGAGAAAGAACGATCGGTAAACGTGCTGTCGGGATCGACACAAGAAATATTGAGTTTTGGGGTTCTCGTTCAAACTACAATGTTTCATGAGGATATTCTTATCCCCAAACACGGACATTATGAGTGTTTACTTTTCCAATTACAAATGAATGAAATGTTGATTCATTACTGAAAACGATACGATAAAAAAATCTTCATCGTCACGTTGCATCATTTCATTTGCGAAGCAAGCACGCAAACCATTATCTGTAGGCTTTAGATCTCGTAACAGCTGTAAACTATATGGACGTAGTTGTAAGGGTTTCCATAAAACCCTTCACATAGGCGTCATTGGAATTACTAATTCGCGGCTAACCTTCCAGATGGATTTTCTAGGAGTATGTATAAAAGACTCTCTCACATGTTTAATATTATTTTCTGGCACACTCGGTCGTCTTGTACTCTTTCCTTTATAAAAACAGCCAGTGGTTTCAAATTGTTTATACGAAATAAAATATACGATTTTTATTGTCACTCGGGGGATCACAAAGGAACACACGTTGAACAGAAATTACATATTCTCACACTTTGTAAATTGCAGAACAGAAAACGCTTTTTGTTGGAGGGTCGCCATCTTTGTTACGTGGCGCTTTCAAGTGCAAGGTACAGGAAACAGTTTAGGAGCTTGCGCCCACCTAAAGTTGTTCGAGTTGCTCTTTCATTTCATGTATAATTAATACATGTATGTGAAAAGTTAAAAATATTACATAGCCTTAAATATTCATTTTGAAACACATGGTACTTATTAAAATATTACAGTCAGCTGTTCAAATTTAAATTACAGTCAGCTGTTATTTTACGGTGTAGTTGTTAGTTCCTTTACGATGTGCGAGTGCTGCTATTTAATTGATATTTTAAAAAAAGTGTTTTGTAAAAGGATTATTGTGTATCTATTGTAGATTAGGAGAGAGGAAATATATTTTTTGTAATGTATATTCACTTACGTAACATTTTACTGCCACTTTTTAACATTAGTGAAACTAACCTACAGGCTAAAGAAGAATGTAAACATGGATTGGCTATCAGCTGATCTAAACGGCGGTGATAAGAGTACGTCTTGCGGAAATTATATATTAATCCCTCGAAAACTTAGTGCCTGGCATCATCAAACTGGGACCCAAGGAAACTATCTCCAGGAAGTTAATTAAAGTTAATTTATGTATACGTTATTATTATTGCTGCCAATTTAAATGGAGGCACAAGTAAGGATAGCCAGGGTGAACCAGGTTCCGTTCCATGGCAAACAGTACCTATACTTGTAGATCCATGTGCCATATATCACTTATAATCACTCGAATATTGTAGCTTTTTCAAATAGATTTGACAACCTTCCGATGATGGATATCAGCGTTAATGTGAACCAGATGAAAACAATCAGACTTCTTCCCCCTTATTGTGCTGTATTTGACCACTGATTTTCGACTTTATGAAATAGTGAAAACAGTTGCAACAATGGGCGATCACAATTTGAGCAATGGTTAATTGGACATATGTTCACTAGAAAGGACGAAAGAGCCTGTCAAATTGTCAGGATCATACTCCGTCCTAATAGAGATGATCAAGGAGGAGATAGAAGAGTAATGGTTATGAGGTCAAAAACATAGTAAATGCACGTCATAGAATAAGCAAGGATCCGACATCGATTCTTTTTTGTAAACCTCAAATCTCTAGAATCAGTTATCTCCTAGACAACAGTGAAGATGTATAGCGGCTAAACGCCAACACATGTTGGACTTCGGAGATCTGAGTGATGAACTAGTTTGGTATCAGATATGTGATAAACATCTTTACTATGCCTTCATGAAGAAAGTGCTCTACTATTTCTTTCCGTTAACTAGTTATGCTACTACAATATTTTGTTTATTTATATCAATTGTTTAATAATTTTGTGGATTCTTTTTTGGTTTGTTTTTTCACTAGACTATTGTGATGTCTTGAAATGTGATCCGAATTAATGCAAGTATGTTTTTTATATAGACGTTTTATGTATACGTAGTTTATTTATGAATGTATGTTTTCTTGAGCGTGTTCGCTGGAAACTCATCTTCACGTTTTTTTCTGTAATGCAGTTTATTCGTGTTTCCTTAATTGGAACCGATTGCAAATACATTATTTGTGAGACAAAAAAATAATTACATAAATATAATCAATATTTTTTACTAAGAAATACACGAGGTAAATATAATATGAACAAAAAAGACTTTGATTTAACTATTGTTTAAAATTTTGGTAAATCAGTCAAAACGACTACAAAAACATTAAAAACATCGTATTTTTTAATAGTTATAATAATAATAAACGATCATTATAATTTCAATTCAATATGCTTTAAGTTTTTAAAATGTTAATGTACTAATAACCTTTATAATTAATTGATTAATTCCAGTAAACAGATCACAGATTTAACATACAACGTTAAGGCTGCTTTGCTACATTAGATTTCAATACAAGATTTGTTCGATCCTTTTGTAATTATACTGCTTACAATTTATTAACTCGTGCATAAAAGCTTTTACGTTGCACAAATAAATTCATATATCAATAAGTACGTACTTCGTCTTCTGATCTAAGAGGCTTAGTTTTATAATTAACATATACGCTTAATGATTGTTTTAGTTCTTCGTTATCAATATCTTATAATTTGTAATACTAGAGTTGCCAAGAAAATAAGATTCATACTCCACATACAACAGTAATAATATTAATGAATAAAACAAATAAAAAAAATGTTGGCAAGAGAATGCATTTCTAAAGATCTGTTATTGTACGATACATATAATGAAGCTTAGAAAAATATAAAATTTGCTATACTTCTAATTATAGATAGTCTAGATACGAATGGAAAGATTTGTGTGGAGGAAGAAGAAGGAAAAGTTGTAATCGAACAGGCTGCTAAAAGTTTTGATGTTTTAAAAGGGTCAATGTTTTATACATTTAATAATAAATAATCACGAATGAGAGAAAAATATGATAAATTATAATTTGAAAGAGCTCTTCACAAAGAAGAAAACGTAAATTTTAAATATACCTTTCTAAAATAATTTTTATTTTCAAGAAGATATTTAAAAATTTAATCACGTAGTAAAAAGAAAAAAAAGACAAGAATCTGATGAATATTTCATTTTTAATTTGTTAGGCGTTAGCAGAGATGTTGGAGACGACGTGAACGTATTAAGTGCTGAGTTAATGAATCCTCATCTACTACCTAAATATCGAAAAAAGAAAATATTAATTAATATTTCTTCGTTTTATTTCAATTAATATTGGATCTGAATTAAAAATATTATTAAATTAATTCTTTTATTACCTGTTGAAATTTTAAACTGGTTATTTAGTTTCATGAATTTTTAAATTAAACATTGGATGATTTGTGCCACTGTATTATCTTGTATTCGCGCGTGAAATTTAATTTAATTTAATTATATAGTGATCGATTTTGATTGCAAAGAGATAGATACCAGATAAGATTATAAATTTTCAAAGATTCATGTTGTTACTTTTTAATCACCAATGCGTGTGCTCAATGTGGTAGGAGTTCATTGAAATGAAGAAATTTACTTTGGATGAACATTACGGTGTAAATTAATTTTTTTGTTTAAACTCACAATTCTTCTGGCACTAAAATTAACAAAAAGAAAATTTTTAAGTTAATAACTAAACGTTTGTAAACCCACTTATAAATTATTGGTAAATATTTTTGTGTATAGTCAAACCATACAATTTTAGTGTTATCTTCAATTTTAATTATTTAATTACCAATAATAAATATATAATAATGTATAAATAATAATATTGTATTTTATATAATAAAATACAAAAAAAAAAAAAAAAATAGCCAAGTAAAATAAAAACAAAAATTGGGTTAAGTTTACTTCACATTTTGCATGAAATACTAGTAAACAACACTTCTTGTAAACAACACGCATACCGAAAAAACATTCCAATTTTTCGATTTCGAGTTTGTTTCTCTTCCATCACGTGATTTCATTAAGCAGTAACTTCATCACTTGTAGACTAACGTACCATATTCTTTTTTGTAAATGTTACATGGTCTATACTATTTGTTTACCAATGAAATACTGACACCCAATAATTAATTAACAAAGTTTTTTAGGAGGTTTTAGTTTAATGAAAAAAATTTCTAAGTTAAAGTATTTATGATCATCAACTAAAAGTTTATTTTTGATGTCTATAAATATATTTTACATAAAGTAAGGTTCAGTTATCCGTCATTCTTGGGTAGTTATTTTTTTAACCGAATCTCCTCGTATTATTTATAAATCTTAGGTATAATTTTTGAGTCTGTTAAAGTGATTATTTTGTTTGCTAAGCAATGACAACTTGTATTATACTTAGTTTGGTTTACTGGCAATTCTCGTGATACCACCCTATTCAGTTGCCCTAAAACATGAGACCGAATGTCCGTGCCACGAAAGGTTACTGTGCCTCGTAACAGTTTATGCGAACAGGATCCTAAATTGGTCCTAGAGTTAATCAAATTGTGTGAACGGTATAAGCACGGTCTGTTTCACCAGTTACTTTGTGTCCAGCCGACACAAAGTCGGTTGCTTTGTGTCACATGTCATATATTTTCCTACCCTAGCTTCTTTACAGGTATTTTCCTGTCTTACAGTAAAATATGTGATCAGTAGTAAATGTAAAAATTCATCTCGTCGATTTAATTTAATTAATAAAGGACAGCCATTCACTGCCACGACTAGGTCACTGAATGCCAGAAACTATCCGTTCCCCCATTTATAGCCGCTTGGAGCTAATGGTCGGTGGTCGACCGTTCCTGAAGGTTAGCTTTTTCCAACAACGAGATAAGAATCGTCTCTTAATAAACTACTGAAGACGTTGAATATCGCAACTGAGTGGTTACAAGGTGGCCCGAGTTTTGACTCCCCACCCTCCCAAGAGCGGAGTATTATGGTTAAGTTAGGTTAGGAAAAATGGTAAGAAAAAAAATTACGGGATCCGGATGCCAATTTTTTTGCATACAATTTAGTATAAATAACGGAATATTTTATTTTATGCAGAGTGTTTGCTTAAAGAATAAAAAATAAAGAAATAGTGAAAACGTATTTCTTGATTTCCAGTTTTATAAATATTATATCTAACACGAAAGTATTTCAATAACATCAATTTATATAAAAATATTTGAACTACATTTTATTTAAGCGCTTTCATTTATGTTAAACGAGTATGCTCCTTTAGTTGGAGTATCTTCACATAGATTAAAGGCGCCTAAGAAACTGTACAACTGAGAATAAATAAATGAAGTCGACGGTCACTTATTATCTATGCGCGCGAAAATCTTGAGTAATGTAAATAAATAAATAATGTATTATTAAATATAAATTTTTTGAAGTATCTGTGGTGTACTCGTATCAAGAAAAATAAAATAAAGAAATATTTTTAAGGAGGAAAATTATATATTTATGTATGCAGTAAAGCATAAATTATAACTTTGTAAATTTAAATTAATTAATGTAGGATTTTTTTTTTTAAGTTAGTGTGAGTTTTATTTTCTGATATTTATCACCTTTTTAAAATTGTATAGAAATTTGAATATTATAATATTTCTGACTAATACACCTATCTTTCGATATATTTCACCTAATAGATTGTGGGTAGAGACATTTATTGAAGTAGCAGGTACATTACATTTTAGAAATATTAAAAATACTTTATGGAAATGATCTTCATAAATTAAAAATATTAAAAGAAATTACAAACGCAGGATAAGTAGTTAAGATAATTTTTATAAAATTAGAAATATACGATGCTTTCGTGTTGAGAATTAAATGCAGCTAACATTACAAGTAAAATCGCGGGCAATTAGCAAATGGAAGTCATGAATTTTGCATGTTATGATTCCTCTTGTAATATATATATATATATATATATATATATATATATATATATATATATACTGTAGTATCGACCTCAATAATTACGATTGTATTATGCATATAAATCAGCACACTGCTGAATTTGAATTTGTTTAAATGCTTCACAATTTATTGTCTACCATAAAACAACGGCGACATTCGTTTCTATGCGCAGTTCTAAGCTTAAATAACTTTATTATGAAACATATATAAACGTTCGTTTGTTACTGTGTGTGTGTGCACGCGCGCGGGTGTGTAATTCACGTAATAATAACATTGATTGTAATAATTACAATTATTACGAAATAATTTGCCTATAATTTATCTTTTGCCTAGCTCTGTTATTAAAAATTGTGTGTTATTACGACACAATTCTCTTTTATGGTTAATTAGATTTCTAATAAAAAAGATGAATGCTGTATATATTAATTTTTTTAATGATTGTTTATGTAATATGTTATAACCGTATACTCAGTTATTTTGAACTGCTTTGTCAATAACAAATGATTCAGAACTATACTGTGCTTGTGTAATGCAAATATAGCCGCCTATTTCATTGCCGCTTTATTTTGTGTAGTAGCATATTAAAAGTATTAAGCATCATCAAAAATGATTGTTTGAATTAATTCACTCTTTGTAGTAAGAAACAATCTAGATGAACTTATATTATGTCCTGTTATGTTGAATTAACCTACAATAGTTAATTAATCACTGTAATTTATACAAATAAATTATTTAAAGTTTGTGAACGGAATAAACACCATTCGAGCAGTGACTGTACTGCTGAGCCATACGTTTTTTTTTACATATCAATAAAATAGATGTGTCTTTATTAGAATATTTATTAAAAGAAAAAAATCCTTTAATTATAATTTTGCTCCAGCGACTTATTCTTTATTTATTAAAATAGATTAATATAACTCTGTTTCGTAGAATAATTCATCAGTTTTGTTTTATCCAGATGGTAAAATTATAAATTCTTGATATATTGTTTCGTATTCTACGCGCTGAATTTTTTTTATAGCAGTTGATAAATTTAGACACAATAAACGATGTGAATTAATTTTCCCATTTTATCAAAATCCGTCCTTTTATCTTTGGATGATGGTACTGTTACTTTACTTGCTTCCAGTTTCTGGAATTGGTGTAGTTTTCATGACATATTCATCAACATTCGT